>NC_043993.1:14599184-14773602 GCF_902150065.1 Myripristis murdjan | reverse complement strand
CGGTTGTACCTGTAAACGCTGCTCGAGGTCTGGGAAGGTCTGAGAGAGATCCTCCACATCTTTTACATCTAACAGAACAAAATCAAGATCAACACATCATCCCATTGCAGTCACACATATGATATATCCAAATAATTGTTATTCTTTATTGTTTTTTTCTGATAATAGTGTATCAGACATACATTCACACATTTGTTGTGACGCTTTGAGACATAAGATTGAATACTCTGGCATGATAATGTAACATTGCTCATGATTCAATACTGTACACTCACTGTTGTATGTATATATATGATATCAGTGATATATTGTATATTAGCAAGTGAAACATTGGCAAAACAAACTTTTGTATGCGTTACAAAAGATTGTTTTGTCATATTCCTCTTCCATACTAATTTCAATGGCAAATCAGTTCATTCGCCTAATATCTTGGATTAAGCACAGCCCAAATAAGACAATTGAAATTTGTCTCAGTTATACTGAGAGGAACATTTATGCTTGCAGATTAAGCTGTATGTTGTACTGTATGTTGTCAGCATCAGGCAGGAGAGCAGAACATTCTGTCTTGTCTGACTTTAGCCAGAAGCACACTTTGAAGTTAATATATATATGTTTTGTTAATACTGTTTGCCTTATGCCTTTGATGCATAGCCCAAGTGACTTGCCAACAGGCAGTGGCTTAATGCCTTTCTCCGCCTCATAAAATGGCCGCAAGTGAAATAGTATAGGGGCCGCTTATATGACACCACAACATAGCAACAAAGCACTACACTTATAAATCAGCCATGTCCTCTAACTGAGCAGCATTAATGAGCTGTCAGGCTGAAAGACATGCAGGATAAGAATACAGGGGGACAGCAATGTGAGCAGACAGACAGCATAACAGACAGATAGAGAGAACGACAAGCAGACAGATGAAAAAGAGTCAGACAGACAGGCAGCCAGACAGACAGAAACAGACAGGTTGTCTGCACCAGCCTCTGCCTCGCCAGTAATGTCCCCCTGGAGTTGTGGAACACATGTGGAGAATCCTGGGATGATGCAACCTTCTAAAAGCAGGGGTATTAGTGGGCCAGCCTGAAGCCATGGGGCCAATTATGTTGAGGAATAAATACAGCGTTCATGCTTAGGATTGACACAGTGCAGGGTTCAAACTACGCCTGGCATGAAGTCATGAAGGGCCTAGAGGATGATCCCTGGACGGAGCGCTGGTCTCAGTTCCCCTGCTGAGAAACATGAGTTCCAAGAGACAACAACATGATCATCTGGGGAATATCCAAACTTTTATTTTGGAAGTTAAGGTCTAATTGCGCCAGACCAGCTCTTGAAATACAGCTAAAGCTGGGACTAAAACTAGGCACATCACATGGCACTGGCAGCTATCAGAAACTCAGGTACTACCCTACACACAAAGTAAAACACTAAATCTGTGACTCAACCTATAACTGGCCAAACCAAAAAAAGGAAAAAACTGAAAAAAGGATGTCTTGTAGACTCATAGTCAGTCTTAATTTTTTTTCCCCTTCAAGCAAGTAAAACAAATCTGCCTAGGTGTGGAGATAATCCTACTTGTTTCAAATGCAGCTTCACCAAGATTTTTTCTGGGACCAAGTATAACTATACTGAAGCAAGGCAGAATAAGGCATATCAGCCCACTTTGATACAAATGACACTTGACTCAAGAAAATCCTGGAAATAAGTTGTTTAGCACTGGAAATGAGAGAAATAATCTCATCCCACTGGGAGATTTTTTTTTTTTACTTGGCTTTAAAAAAAAATCAAGATTTTAACCCTGAATGAGACTAAATGGCTTATTAAAATGGATATTTTTGCAGTGATGTAAGACTAAACAGAATCCATAAAACTGGAATAGCCTGGGTTGTAAGGCAGGAAAGAAATGAGAGAAGATGGAAAGGGGGGGAAATGAGCTATTAAGGGCAGAGGAAACAAAGGAAGGTAGAAACAGGGACAGCAGTGAGAAAAAAACAAGGAAAGAAGGCAGATGCATGAAGAGATTAGTTAGCTTGACATGATGATGAACTGATACACATTTCTACCTGACTCAACTGTATTGGGCCTTACTCTTCCTATGGGAAAGACAAGAGAGAGCGAGGATGGGTGGAGTGTAACGGGAAGTGTTAACTGCTTATAAATATAGGCTAGTGTTCTAAAAGCTGAACAGTGAATCAGGCAGCGGGGCAGTGTTAGTATTAGAAGGAAACCTGACTCTGCCATTGCAAAGCTGCAGCTGCCGTCCCAGGGCCTGGCCCCACTGCAGTAAAACATCTTGACAGACAGCACCTAGCACTGTAGGTAGGGTAGACCTCTGACTGTGTGTGTGTGTGTGTGTGTGTGTATGTTAATAACTGAGTGAGAGAGAGAAAGAGAGGCAGAGAGAGAGATAAAAATGATGTCTTGACACTAGTTACGTATATGTTTGTGTGTGCATGTGTGTGTGTGTGTGTGAGAGAGAGAGAGAGAGAGAGAGACAGAGACAGAGAGAAAGAGGGAGAGATAAAAATAACGTCTTTACACTAGTTATGCATATGTTTGTGTATGCATCTATGTGTGTGCGTGTGTTTGTGTGTGTGCATACGTGCATACATGTGCAGTTTAGTTTGCAGCTGTGCTTATGCATGTGTGGTTTGTTTTTAACATGCTGTGTCCTACAGAAATAGAGGGAGCACCTGTCTCGGCTACAGCACAGAAGAATGAACACAGTTAAAGTGATATGGTATGTGTGTGTGTGTGTGTGTGTGTGTGTGTGTGTTGGGGGGTAGTGGGTGGGTTGGGATGAGAGTGTGTGTGCATGTATGTGCCAGGTCTGTTTTGGTGAGAAGAATGTAGTGCATGTGTTCCTCACATACTGGAAATGCAGTGAGAGTAGAGGTCCAGTGTTTGTCGAGTGTTAAATTTTCAGTTGAGCAATAGAAGGAACTGAAATCAATATAAGCTGTTAGTGCATGAAAACATGAACAGGCTGGGAGACAGGGTGTGTATGGGTGTGTATGTGAGAGTGTAGCTATGTATGCGAATGTATGTATGTGCATGTATGGGAACATCTCTGGATTTCTGTGTGTGTGTGTGTGTGTGTGTGTGTGTGTGTGAGGGAGGGAGTGTGTGTATGCGCACAAGTAGCTACATGTAATTACATCACTAAGTAAATGTAACTGTCATCTGTTACGGTCACTGAGAAAAAAATTCAAGTACACTACAAATGATTTATGAATATGTTCTTTTCAGAAAAAAAAAAAAAAAAAAACCATATATACATAGAATACAACATCCAATCTGTTGTTTGTTTTTTGGCATGTTTCTGGACATCATCAAGGGACGGGTTACAAGGAGCTGTTTCTACATCAAGACAGGTTGCATCCATTTGGTAGCATATTGATTAGTTTTCTTATTTGAATTTGCACCATCTGCCAATCAAATCCGTGCTGGAAATTTAACACTATTTTCCTTCTGCAATCAGAAAAGAGCTCTCACATTACAGTACAGTCTGAAGCTTGTTTACCATCAAAAATCTTTATTAGAAAAGAAATCAGAAACTAGTAAGATGATGATGAAGTAATTAAAATTGTTACATTACTGATTACATTTTAACTGTAACCAAAAATAACCTTCCCAACACTGTGTGTTCGTGTAAGCGTATGTGTTTACCTGATGTGTTGTCGAGGCTGAAGGCAATCCTAACTTCAGATTTATCAGGAGACACTCTTCTGGTTGAGGTGATCATTTATCCCTTCATGGCACCATAGGCACAAAACAAAGCTGTTAACTCAGTCAATAGACACTAAAGTGTAGTAATTGATATTTACTGGGCAGTGGTGTCCAATAATGTGTCAAGCAAGGCCAAGGGTATGTAAGTTTTCACTGCCACAAAGCACATCAGCTGATTTCTCTAACCGCTACTTTAACTGGGTATAGGGCAACTACCTCCTAAAACCAGCCACTGTAGTGTTTAGTTGGAATGAAAAACGCTTGGCTTTTGACAGGAGATGATTAAACACCACTGCTATAGGAAATTACGGCGCATGATAAACACGCATAAACACACACACACACACACACCACACACCAAATAGTCACTCAAGCCTGCAGCAACTGGTTTCGTCATGCATTTAGAGTTGCAGCGGGATTAAATAATTAGAGAGGTTTGACAGACTGGCTCTAGGGTCTGGATTTTGCACGTCCCCTTTGGATGAAGGTACAGGCTTTTTATATCAGGGCATCTGCCTGCTTTAACCCCAGGCAAACCTGCCTCATACAAGGTGGCTTACTGCCCCGCACCAGCCACAACCACCGATTTTATTAATCCCTTTCTCAGGTGTTGGAATATTACACTGGAAGCAACAGGACTGGCTGCCAAATGTCTGCATATGTTGATGATTTGCAGGTGATCCAATGTGATCAAAAATTGACAGTATTAGTAGGTGAAACATGGTAGCCCATTAGATGTTAAAAGGAGCAATGACATGTTACATGGTTACATTTTGGACGGTAGCTATCATGCACATAGAGAAGCTAAAATGACCCACTTGGGCCAACAGGTCATTGTTACCTGAAACCAGCACCAGACTTGACCCAGGAAATTCCTTACATGAACAAAAAGTCAAAATGAGATATTGGGTTATTCCTTGTCACTCTCCTCGTCCCCCTTGTCTTCGTCTATTGTTTAAGCCAGTTGTCCTGTCAGAAACAAAACAGGTCGTCTCTCAGCCAGTGCATCCTGCGCGTGATCCAGCAAAGATGGACAGCTTTATTTGTTGTGTTTAAAGTTGACCTCCGCTTCCCTCTGTCCTGGAGTGAGAGGGAAACTGACTTCACGTTTTTGGTCAGAGAGGGGATTCAGCAGTTCCACCACATAGCCAGGGCAGTGACAGTCAGTGAGATTCCGCTTAAGTTTGTGTGGACCATAGACATTATCCACGGCCACGCGTCGTTAGAGCAACACAACAGGGCGCAGGCGGTGGAGGAATGCCGTCCGCTATACCCCTGTGGCACCCTAGTCCCAATTAAATGTCTCAGATGACATGACTTTAGCCCTCAAAAATGTCCATGAGCTCAGGCACTGTTTTGAGTGGCACGCTCATGCTGCTGGGCTTCCTATTGGCAGTGCAATAGCTGTGGCAATGATGCAGTTGCTCCAGATGACCCTCTGCTATAATTGCTTCTGTGAAGAAAAATAGAGTATCCATGTGTCTGCTTTCCTTTTGGTGTGGTTTCTTGGATAAGCACGGGGTAAAACTCACCCTAACTCGGTTAACAACTTTTTTATATTTGAGGAAAATAGCTACCCCACTTAACGTTTTTTGGACTGACATAAATGCATAGGTTTAGAGTAATTGATGTTCATAGTATCAAAGAGAATGTAAGGCTGAGGATCAGGCTTTAGAGGACAAAAAGGAAAGCATAACCAAATAAATTTGGTTATATTTGGTCTTTTAAATGATCACCAGAAGGGGGTCATTTTTAGGGTTCAACCAATATAGGTTTTTAAATTATTCAGTATACAGTGTGTATATATATATATATATATATATATATATATATATATATATATATCTATATATATATATATATATATATATACTTCATTAAGATATATATTAATGAAGCTGCTGAGAGCTGAAGATTTGGTAGCAGTAATCAGTATCTTTAAATATGAAAAGTACTATACAAAACAAGAAACCTGCCACTAGAGTAACAACTCTTTTCAATGATTATCCAAATAACAACATGAACAAAGTGAACATTATAAATGCGAAATAAATGTGAGTGAAATACTGTCAACAATATTTAAAAATGAGTTTTAAAAAAGCTAGAGATAATCCTATTTATATCAGAAGGGGAAGACAGGACATGCTGATATCCAATATAAAAAAAAGAGGCAGATATCGGCCTGATACAGTAAACTGATAAATCACTGTAACCCTCACAGTGTGCTCACCTAAACACCACTGATTAGGCTACCGACCTTGTATTCTTAAATTTAACTACGCCAACAGTAGTAGTTAGCAGAAAAAGATGCTTTGAGAACATATTTAAGGTGGTTGTAAAACACCATGATTTTTTTCTATAAACCTATATCAACAGTGTGTAAAAAGAATAATTTCTTTTTTTTTTTTTTCTAACATTAGTCACACACACCAATGGCTCAATATCTGCTTTCATATCAGAGATCAGATGAGGTGGAGGTATCTCAGGAAGACAGGGCAAGCAAGGCAGGGAGAAGCAGCACTGAGCTGCACATAGGTTATATGTACTGTATAAAGTTCCTAAATGTATAAAGAAATGCACGAAGATATTAGATATTAGAACCACCCCACCCCCCACCCCCGAAATACCTCCTTTTGAGATGTAGAATCAAATTCATCCACATTTCTAGGCTTACATTAACATTTACCATGAAGCAGACTACACAGTTTAACTCATAGTAGAACAAAATTGATGTGTTCACAGGGAAAATAAAGGACGAAAATTGCAAATTCATGCTTCACTGCAAAAACTCAAAATCTTACCAAGATTATTTGTCTTATTTCAAGTCATAAATGTCTTATTACTAGTCAAAATATGTCATTACACTTAAAATAAGACATGATCACCTCAGAAGTAACTTGTTTTTAGACAATTGTCTCTTGTTTCAAGTGAAAATTCACTTGAAACAAGTGAAAATTTGCTTGTTTCATTGGCAAAATTTGTTTCTTGTTCTAGCTCATTTTCACTTATTTCAAGTGAATTTTCACTTTTCCACTGGCAAATTTTGCCAATGAAACAAGCAAATTTTCACTTGTTTCAAGTAAATTTTCACTTGAAACAAGAGACAGTTGTCTAAAAACAATTTACTTCTGAGGTGATCATGTCTTATTTTAAGTGTAATGAGATATTTTGACTAGAAATAAGCGTTTTTGCAGTGTTTAATGATAATCCTGCAACCTCACCGCTTATGATCTGCAGTAATTGCTTAAGACAAAATCACAGCAAATGTTCTCACCTCGCAGTACACCTACACACCAGCAGATGTCAGCATCTCCCTGGACTCCTTTCTAAATCTCAGCTTTCTGCTGGTGGTGCACTGGCTGTACCAGAGAGGGAGGTAGAGACACAGGAACAAAGAGGAGAGAAAGAGGGAGAGACAGACAAACAGACAGAGGCAGAGAGATGAATGATGCTCTGCCTCCTCAAGAGCCCCCCTCGTTTGTCTTCATTGACAGGCCATTGACACAGACCTGCCTTATCAGCCTCAGAGACTGTTCATTGCTCTGTGATGGATGGGACACGCTCAAACTTCTGCCATTCTCTCATGTTGGGATCATGTTTTAAGTGGGACTTTTCTGTACTTTTATATACGGTTGAGAGCCATGTGTTATGACACATAAACCCAACTGAGAGGCCTGATCCACATACATGTTTGCATATATGTTTTCTTATTTTTATTTCAGTTAGATTTTGAAGTAGAAACTTTGAGATATGCACAAGCGGAGCTGAGCAATATCTTTAACTTCAAATTTTATTTTATCTTTGCCCTAATACCTTGGCATCAATATTGTGATGAAATTGTAGTGATGGAATTTGGTGTTGTTTACAGATATCATTACAGATATTTAAGGTAGGTTGAGCCAAATAACAGAACAGCTACAGCAATCTAATCAGTTCAGAAAAGTCTTTAATACTACTCCATTAATCTTAAAGTCTATATGAAACATGTTGTTCAGTAAATAACAGGAACAGAATATAGACATAGGACTCCCAACTTCAAACACACTTTTTTTTCTCCTTTGCTGACCTTTCCTTCAAGTGAACTCAATAGTTAAAGGGCACTGTACTGTCCTCTGCTGGCATCTCGAAGATGTCAAGACGAGGCTCTTTGAGCTCCCCCCCGCTCTCTCTGTCTCTTTCTTCTCATCTCCGCACGGATCATAATCTTTAACCTTCTTACTGTGTGACTGACACACTACATGCAGACAGATGTCAGTATCCCTTTATCTCTTCCCCCGTCTCTCTCTCTCATTCACCTCCCTGCCAAGGTTGAGATTCCTGTGGATTCCTGCAGGATGAAGTTTCCCTGGGCGGTTCACCCTACCCAGTCTGTGTGATTTGCATGAAGAAATGAAAAGAGGTGCAGACTGACAGATGGAGAATGCTCTTCAGGTGAGGTCATCCTGGGCTAGAGGAGGAAGAAAGCTGCGCTCAGCTGTGCAGAATGCCAAGGTCAGAGTTGTAATCCATGGCCTCATTCATGATGGATTAGATAATGATAAAAAGGGGGGAAAATAAAAAAAATAAAAAAAAAAAATGCAGCCTTTGGTTTTGATTAAGAATTATGGGTTTAGGAGATTAGAGACAACCAAACGCTATTACATTGGCCTGAGCCCAATCCCGGAATTAATCTGAATACCAAAAAAGAGAAAACTCATTACATGGAGAGATTAAGAGAAGCTTGGTCCAATTCTCTCAGGATGCACACAAACCAACACACATAAACCTTTGAGTTTTTATTAAGATGAGAATGTTTGCACGTGTTTGGATCTTTTTATTGCTCTTTTTGAAATATCTTGAAATTCACAGCTGATATGTGATGGATTTCTGAGAAGTAGAGGTGAATTTTGAAAGTCATGAGTGAAGTTATTAAAAAAAAAGATGAAATGTTGCATGACTTAATATTCAAGCTGCTCTATTAACATTAATCTCTCTCTCTCTCTCTCTCTCTCTCTCTCTCTCTCTCTCTCTCTCTCTCTCTCTCTCTCTCTCTCTCTGTCGTTCATGGACAGAGTCACCTTTTGGACCCATGGTTTTCCATTTTGAAAAGATCAACATAATTATCTTTTGTGTTAAATATTTGCATAATTTACTTGTTTGCAGACTTTGACCCTGATCTTATTGTTGGCAATCTTTTCCGGAGTATTAGGATTACTGGCTGACTGACTTCAAGAGGCTTTCACCACAGAAGAAGACACAGAGCATTGCACGACCCCATGCACCATAGCTGGGATGTGAACCTTTTGGCTTGACATTGATTCATTTTCATTAATAGTTCATTACTTGGCATTTTCCATTTTGTAACAATTCAATTCAGTCCGAGTTTGTATTCAACTCGAGTCAGTGATTTGATTCTGTATTTGTAGCCAACATTTTATATCCATTACTAAAGACCTGCAGTGATGTAACATTATCCTTTATCCACTGAAATGTTAAAAAAAAAAAAAAAAAATCACACTGTGGAACTACTGTAACATTATTGATCCTATAACACAAAAACTCTATTGACATCTGCCTAGTTATATCAGGCCAGAAGAGACCAGAGGTGTGAAAAGAAGGATAAAGCAGCTGAAGGTAGGTGGTGATGAAGAGAAAATATTAAAGAGAGAAGGGACAGGAGCATGAGTACTTCAAATGTGTATGTTACTTTTCCCCCACTGTTCAATTTCTTCTTTTCCTCAAGTCAGGCAGAAATAGACCTGAGGATATGGGGAAGAACAGTTCACCCAAAATTTAAAAAGACAGTCTCTGTGTGATTTTTGTGGAGCCTATACTGCGATCTCCTCTGTCCTCCAGCACCCTGATACAATGTGGGCTGCATAGATGTGTTTTGTGTGGAGCTCAAATTGTCAAAAATGTACATGTGAAAAACTAAACGGCAACAGCTCTCTCCAAAAACAGTGACTCAGATACCCACCATGATCTGCAGCCATTGGGGAATTCCTGCTGAAGAGCAACAGTAAACCGCATCGAACAATAAGTACAAATTAAGGGCCAGTTTATACAGTTTGCTGGTGTTCCGCTGCAGGAAATAGTTCCCAGATATTCTCTTGACCCCCAAGGCCTGTGGATTATGTAGGGTATATGTGTAATTGTTTTTGGAAACAGACATTGCTATGCTATTGCTGTTCAGTTTTTCCACATGTACATTTTGAACAATTAGAGCTCTACAAATGAACACCCATCCAGTCCCATTATTTGGCCTGGATGGGTATTCACTGTCACACCAATTTTTGTATTTGGAGTGAACTGTTCCTTTAAGCATAACAGTGAGGGGAACACAGAGTAGACAGAGTGGAAATAAGGATAGAATAAATGGGTGAGTGAAACCATTTATGTAATTATATTGCCATGCAGAGATTTCAAATGGGCGTGCTCACTTGTATTCAGTTCCCAAGACTTGATTAGAGATTCTGCAACAGGTTCTGCTACGTGGATTTCAATTCACATTCCAGTCGGGGGTGTGAGTTATTCAGAGATGACTGTCAGCGGCACTTTCTGTATTCATACTGCAGTCTGGTAATTGTGCTGAGACTGCTTTTAATGCTTGTCGAACACATCATCATCATCATCATCATCCCTCATTGTGATTACCTGTGGTACAGAGGTCAAGGACAATGTGAAGTGTACATTGCTGACTCCGTGAACTCTTTCAAAGTTTCCTCTTCAGGTTTTGTGATTTTGCTGTCAAATGTAGCCATACAACTACAACTGAGGATAAGGATAATGACCTTTCTGATGTTCTGCATATGAATGCAAATTATTTAAAAGGGTGTAAGACTAAATTCTTAAGACTAGCCTGATACAGATTTTAGCAACTATAAGCAAGTCATTTGTGTTGTCTGAAGTGAGTCTGCTTATGTAAAAAAGGATGAACTGAAAATGTAGCGTTGGTTGGATTGGTAATTATTTGCATTTAATAAATCAGGCAAAATCCATTTAAAAAAGAGGGATGGCCTTCAATGAGGGAGGGAGTTTTATTTCCAATGCAAAAAATCATTTTCACTTTCACATCCCAGGAACAGGATTATGGATCTCTCACTATTATTTTCTCTTATTTTTCAAATGTTCCCAAGTCTTCCCATTTTCTCTCTCCAAATCACAATTTGATTCGAACTCAATGGATTTCTCTAACCTGAGTCTGCAGACTTTGTGCGTAAATCGGCCATAAATCACCATGTGCCTAAGAACTGCTGGTTGGTAAGTTGTAATCTACGCACAGCAAGCTGGTGAAGTTTTTAAGGCAATACAGAGTTCAGTCTAGTAGGGATGGTGAACCTCCGGCTCTAAGCCTGCTCCTTTCCAGCTTGGGGCAGTTCTATCTCATTTTTTTATGGTTGTTTTTTACATTGTGATTTTCTAATAAATCAAAATGCATTCAAATAAAAAAAATAATTGTGCCGTCATCTGTCATTTAAGTAGCTACTCTAGCCTAATCACCATACATAAGTGTACAGATGCAGAATTTTAGAGCCAAGAAAACATAAGGCTAGGCGCAAATATGAAGAGGAGCACATGGCGTTTTTACCTGGATGGGAAGAATTGTATTTTTTTTTTTTTTTTTGCAGAATGAAATTGGTAACCCTTTTATTCGATATGCCAGACTTCACTGTTGCATTTTAAAGCTTCAAACCTGGAGGTGCCATTTAACCTCACTCTATGCTAACATGGCCCAGGAGTTTCCCAAAGGCACTGAACGTCTCAAGCACAAGGTAAACGCGTTGAAACATCAGTCAGAGACACAGACAGTTTTTTTTTTTTTTTTCAAAAAATTACAAAGCAGACAGAGACAGTCACATTAGCATCACAACGGCTGGCATGGAACATTGCTCGTGCTGAAAAGCCACACAGTGAGGGGGGAATTTGTGAAGACGTGAGTCAGAGATGTTGTTGCTGTCACATTCCTCGTCAGCCCTTTCGCTGCTAAATGGGATTGTTTGAAAGCCCTTTAGTGGCAGATGAAGCAATGTTTCAGTTGGAGATGAGTGACTTTCTGAGGATGACATATTATTATTTTTTTTTTTTTTTTTTTTGAGAGAAGGAACAACAGAGTTTTGGAAAATCGTGGCCACAGACAGACATCCTTATATCAAAAAGGCAGCACTCAGTCTAATGCCAGTGTTTGATTTAACTCACATCTGTCAATCATTTTTTTTTCCTACACTGAAACAAGGGAAGTCAAAACATTATTCAATTCTCACAGACACACGTGTGAAAGAGTTGCTTCGAGTGGCCACAACTGAATACAAGCCAGACCTGACTACTAGACTGTGGAAAATAAAAAAAATAAAAAAATAAAAAAAAAAAAAAAGACTGCCAGGTGTCCCACTGAGTAAAGCAAGGTAAGAAAAGACCTGTGAAAACTGTTAGGCTATGTGATTGAGCCTGTTAGTTGCTGTTGCTGTTGTAGTGTGGGCATGCATGTGCTGTGTGGCTCTTTGCAATAGTGTGGGCTATTTTAGTTTTTTTTTTGTTTGTTTTTGTTTTTTGTTTTTTGTTTTTTTTTTTGTTTTTTTGGCTTTTAACACTGGACTGGTTGGTCACATCTGGTCTAGTAGGAGCTTTTCACTTTTTGGATGCAGACATCCATTGGAGGTCACAAGTAAACCTTCAGTATTTCGCAGCCTTGGGGATCCACTGACACCACTGGGATTCAACATCTCCTCAGGGTTTATATACCAACAATTGTAAACAGGAGAAATTACTTCATGAAAAATAAAACTCTTACTCCCAAAGGGGACAAGGAAACTGTGGTTTGGCTGCGACCTCATGGGGATTTTAACTACATCAGGAGTTAATAACACCACTTCCCATTTAGCACTCATTTTTTCTTATATTATAGGCTGTTCTTTCTCTGTAGCAAAGAAAACAATGTTTCATGATCACAAGCATTTGTGTTTCAATAAGCTGCTATTTTGTTTGTTTCTGTGTGTGTGTGTGTGTGTGTGCATGTACGCGTGTGGTTTGGTGTCTGTGATGTGGGGGCTTGGAGGGTATGAAACAGCAAGAGTGTGCAGGACTACCCTTAGGGGTCCTTATCTCCCTTCACTGGCCAGGGCTGGCTCGACAATCCCCTCTGAAGCCAATGTGCTGGCAGCCAGTGGGCATACACAGAAACACACACTCGTACACACCACTCTCACCACAAACCACAACAACAAACCAGCAAGACGGGATTTTTTTTTAAAAAATGCAAAAACTGTTTACTCTGAAAATTGGTGAAGTGGTAATAAATTTACACTGTGGGAGCATCTACAAAGTGTGCAGAGTCTACTCTGAAAACTGCTCAGAACAGTGAACGGCTACACACCAGGACAAGCATGAAGGAACAACAGAGGTTAATATGAAACAGCTTTCATTCTTTTAGTCATAATCTATACATTTAACATTTCATTATTGATGTTGATACAAGCCCAAGACATTGTAAACTACATCTGTAATGCTTATGCTTAATGTATTATCCATACACATAAACATTCATGTGGGGGGAGGGAGTGAGGAAAACAACAACTTTATATCATAAAGTGGCCCACAAACAGATCTGAGGGATGGCAAGCGTTCAGCTGTAGTCTTTGATCTATGTTCCATCAGTTTTTCAATCCAAGAATTAAGTGCTAGAGTCCCCTCCCACTCCCTCCCTCTTTGCGGAGCGTTTGGGTTGACAGAAGACGCAGGCTGATCCTGCTCTGCTTCGGGGTCGCGACCTCCTCCTCATGCTTTTGTAACACTGCAGGGAGATGCCCAACTCCTCCATGACGGTGCTAAAAGACACACACTGCCAAAGAGAACAACAACAGGCCTGGGCTTAGCCACTTCAAACACTTAATTCCATGAATTGTCTATCTGCTGCATTGCTATTCATGAATATACAGTGGTGGAAAAAAGTTTTTGGACACCCTTAAAATTTTACACAATCTCAAATATTATCATGAAATATTTGTGGAAAAATCTTTTTTGTGTTTCAAAAGGTGTGGCTGCATTAGACAGATACAAACAAATACAAATTATATTTTTTTGTTTATTGTTTACAAGAAAAACTAACAAAACTAAATTCTTGACAAATTCTTCTGACCACAAAATCTTCTTCCAGTTCCTGGCTGTCCAGTTCTTGTGTGCCTGGGCCCAACGACGCCGGGCTAACCTCTGTCTCTCATTGATCAGGGGCTTCTTGATAGCCTTGTAGGGCCTTAAGCCATGATCTAAAAGTCGGCCACGTGCAGTGCGGGTGGAACACTGGACACCAGTTTGGTTTGACCACTGCTGCTGAAGCTCCTGTGATGTCATTCGGCGGTTTTGCCTGCACATCCGGATCAGGATGTGGTAATTTCTTGCTGAAGAAACCCTTGGACGCCCAGATCTTGGTTTGTCTTCCAAGCTGTTGGTTCGTCTGTATTTCTGCAAAGTGTATCCAACTGCTGATGGACTGCATCTGCACTTCCTGGCTATCTGGCGGCAGCTGTACCCTTCCTGGCTGAGAATCTTTATCTTCAGGCGTGTTTCCTGCGTTAGGTTCCTTGTTTTAGCCATTTTTTGTGTCTGAAGAACTTTCAAATGTGCTGGCTTTATATAGACACGAAGCTTGGCAACAAAAATTGTGTCTTTTAATAAAAAGAACGACCTTCATCACTGGTACCAAAATGACCCAATACTCAAAATTTCTTATGTATTTTTATGGAACCAATCAATTTTAAGTTTTTAATGGCTTTTTAGGATTTGTTTAGTATTTTGGCTATGACTGTACTAAAAGAAATTGCACTTGAAGACCTAAGAGTGATTCTTAATGCAATATTTCACAAATGCATGGGATGTCCGAAAACGTTTTTCCACCACTGTACATGGCTAATTACATAAATGCAGCTTCACAGAAAACACTTTTTTAGATTTTAATCACTATATATGTTTTCAATGCAGGGTGCAAACAATAAGAATCACTACTGCTGCTGGATCAACATGATAAATGGGCTGTTATAAAGAGCCATCACGTACAGTTTGTATAAAATCTCACAATTATAACCAATTCCATGACATTTGATCCAGTTCTGAAATTGAACAGCAACGCCAGTGAGTTAGCCTTCTGCTGAATTTGGGTGAGTGGGCAGGGAGTGACTGCAGGTCAGTACAAAGACATGGACAAACACTATGAATGATCAAATGCCCCGAAATTGTGAGTTTATCTAAAAGAGTTGTTAACTTTGTTACATTCTGTGAAATCCAATTATACAGACAAGAGATGAAGGACAATCTGCTGCATAGCAGCCTTATGCAGAGAGTTACGAATTCATAATATGGTAATTATTTGAAATTATCAAAGACAGGGGCATTTGAAATGAGAAGCCTGAGGCGTATTTGATTCACTAGAATAATAAATTGTATTGAAGTCATTAATTTTCGACCACATTTATTTGCCTTTTATTTTACTCTTTTCTGGAGGGCATACTCACTGAATTTATTCAGCAAATTATCATTCGCGGCACAAAATCATCGTCTTTTCATCTGTTGGTCTTAGCAACCAAGGACCAGGGAAGGTCGTCCTCTCTGACCCACAGGCTTTGCCCAAGGCCTCTGAAGCTAACACGGCTTCCTACAGGGTTTTCCAAGAATCCCTTTAACCCTCAGTGCGAGTTAAGAATACTTACCTGATGTTAACTAATACCTAACAGACTGAGAAAAACAGGGAGCAAAAATAGGACTGCCCAAATCAGAGATTCATTTCTCATATTATTTTACCAGGCAGAACACAGTTATTTAAGGATACTATCACAAGCACATAAATCTTACCAACTTAACTCTTACGACTTACACTGAAGTATGAAGCTGAGTCAGTTTTAACATGACGTGTCACACAAGCAACTATTCTTTCCCCCTGGCTGTTTCAGTTCATTTGAACGCGCTCCTTTGGACAGCGTTTTGTCTAAAATTAGGACAATAGGTACATAAATAAACAGATAAATCAACTCTTCTGGATTTTGATCTTATTCAAACTGAACACCTAATGTGTATCTTGAGGTATGTGTTCTTGTTTTCTATTACTAAAAGAGTATGTTCATGTGGTTCTGTGCTGCGTGTTAAACGCAGTGTAGGTTGATCTCATTACCAGATGACAAGCTCAGTCCAAGAGGAGCAGTGAACACCCTGAGAGTCTGTATCCTTCTGTGATCCCATCCATCATTATTTCTGTAAAATTTGCCTGTGGTCACCAGTTACAAATAATATTACTCTCATAAAATACTAATAACCAGTAGCTTGGAACAGGACCTCATGGAGTTTGGATGAGTGTCAGGGGCATCTTCACCTAAACAACTGTTCCATCACAGCAGCTACAGTGGCACCTCATTTATCCAAAATTCAGCCACCCACACTGGTCTACTGAACAGCATAATGGAAAAAAAAAAAAAAAAAAAAAAAAAAAACATGGGGCAGTACAAAATATGTATTCTATTAACTGTGTGCAGTCATTTGATTTTCCAAAAGGCCTTTTTATTGCTAATTAAACAAGGGGAGGTCATTGAACTCAAACTAAGCCTCTGTTCCTCGTGGGTTTTAACTAGAAAAGTTGGACTACATGCTGTTAAAAGGTTAAAAATGGCACAGACGCCCCACTCTTTCATGAATTCTAGGGAAATAATGGGAGCTGTGCCCTGGTAAAGTTTTGGCTTTGTATTTGCATCAAGTAGCATTTTAAAAGCGTGGCAAGGATGAAGTTTACTATGGTGTGACATCACAAGTTAAGCGTTACTCAAAAGCTGTATATGTTTGTTTGTTTGTTTGTTTTTTAACATTTACTGACCTGCAAATTCTTATGAAAGCAGTTTTAACTGCATGCTTCACAGAAAGCAAATGCCTTTTGTTACTAATTGAAGTGTAGCTGACACCTTGTGACATTTAGCCTTGTATTTTTTTATACAATGTGTTTTATGTGTGTTTTATGTCTTCTTTTTATGTCTTTTTATGTATTTTATGTATTTTATGTTTTTATCTTACTGTACAGCACTTTGGACCTCTGTCGTTATTTTAAAGCGCTTTATAAATAAAGTTGGATTGGATTGGATACAATAAAGCTCACCATAACCAATGGAGGCCAGACAACAGTAGGCTTAGTGGCACGGTGACATAGCAATGCTCTAGACCGTTTATATGAACTTGATTAAAAATTCATAGATTTTGGGCTCCTAAACAAAACAAACAGAGTTAATGGATTAAAAATATGACTGAAACAGTTTTGCCCTGTTTTCTTAGAGTCTCTAAGACATAACAGTGTTATGCCTCTTAGTGGCAGAGTCTATATTTTCAGCCATCCATCGAGTAAAGTGCACCTGACCATATAGGAGAAGGAGGTAATAAAGTGGTCACTTATAAAACAGACAAGCCTGGTTTCAAGATGAGGCACTTTCTGTTTGCTGTAAGAATAAAGACTGACCCACAACCAAAGTGCACCCAGGTAGTTTAAATTCAGATTCTGAAACCATTAGTTAAAATAAAACACAGAACTACGGAGTAAAGCAATTACACTTTGTCTGAAAATTAATTCAAAACTGGCCTCAGGAAATAGAGGTATAAATGTTAATGTTGGCCAACAGAAACATATGAAAACAGCTAATCTAGTGTAATATTGCACTAGAAAAAATCATAACAGGTGAGTACGAACATATGATAATACAATGTTTTACAGGAAAGCAGTGTGAGCACAGGGGTCAGATGTAAAGGGTTAAAGGTTAATTGGGATCAAGTGAAGTGGGTGTGGATGTATTAGGGTAGACTTAAGAAGGGCAAAGAGAAAGTGATCTTGTTACAGGTCATGGACTTGGCTTGACTTGACAAACCTATCATTTATAGAGTGTATGCTGTACGTTTGTTGCCGTGGCTACTCAATGTCGTCCCCCAGGAGTCTGCCGCTCTCCAGATCAGTGGATAAAGAGGTGCCAGAGGAAGAGGTGGAGCCGCGTCGCTGGAACTGACGGGACTGCACCCCGTAAAAGAAACAAAAGGCCTGATGCAAGCATGCACAGCAGGAAAGAAAAAATGTCAAATCACACAAGAGAGCAAAAAAGATGACATGCACATGCACAAATAAAAATATGATCAGAAAAAAATTAACCAAAGCTCTTGACAAGGTCTTGTGAATGACACTGTTGATCTTTGATGGCATTGCAATGTGCACATGAATAATTGTGTCCTCAAAATCAGATGCAACTATTCATATCCATGCCTCAACCAAATGAAACTTCTGTTATCCTTGTCTTACATAAATAACAAATGTGCTTGACAAATAGACTAATAGAAAAACAAAACAGATGCCATTGAAACACACAGGAGCAGAGGCAATGCTGGTGCATAATCCAATAATGATGACATGTTTGGTGTTGCATCATGAATAATACATGACATATTTCGAGTATATAAAAAAGTTGTACAATCAGTTGTGAGTCAATGAATTTCATGTATGTCATTTTGAGATTCCAGCTACTTCCCATTCCTTCATTAAACTTAACCCACTGTTGACTGCCCCTAATGAGGCTGCAGAAGTAAAAACACATTCACTACCCATCTATGCTGATTTTCAGATCCAGCGCTTTGCTTCAAAGCCAACCCCTGCAAATGCAAATAAGATTTTGATCAAGTAAACAACCTAACACCTAACAAGCACCTGTTCCCACCCTCTGTGATAAGAAAATGTGAATGAGAAGTATCTTGCCGCAAAGAAAAGACTTGAAAAGACTCAAAACAAATCAAAACTAAACTTAACATTATGTAGCTTCTCTTCCATTTGAGAGTCACACAGTGTGAAAATCAATTTGCATAATCATTTGAATGTCTTTCAAAACTGGTGTAATTTCAAAGGCGTTAAAATAAATCCAACTATTCTTCCTCCAAAAAAGTGCTAAAGCACATAGAGCTGCTTATTAATGCTGCCCAAATGAACCCCAGCACATACAAGTGTTCAGTGGACCTAATCTAAAAAACATCACAATCTTAGTTTTCTCATAGCAGAGAGAAATCTCTGATCCACTTGCTGGCACTCTATCAGCCATCACCCAGTAATGTACTGTAAAAAATATATATATATCCACCTTACCAAGACATCTAGACCCACATTCAGTCTTAAAAATCTTTTTTTTTTTTCTTAAATCGTGTGAAACAATCAGAGAGAGAGAAGAGATAATCACTGTCAATGTTTCCACTTCAGTTTCACTTCTGTCAGGACTTTTTTTTTTTTTTTTTTTTTTTTGAGGGAGCAAGAATAAATATGTTGGAACAAGGCAAAAAAAAAAAAAAAAAAAGACAGATCAGCCCACTAGGATCAACAGAATGATACGTGATTTAACTTTTTAAACAAATTGATTAGCACTGGAAACAAGTGGGATTATCTCATACTACTTTTAACCTGTTTTTTTTTTTTTTTTTTTTTTTTTAAAGATTTTAATACTGAATATATGATAATGTTAATATGAGGCTATATGAGTTGGTAAGATACATTTTTTTGCAATCTACAACAGCAGCCTCTAACCCTCACTCACCTCCTCGATGTCTGCGTTCCTGCGGGCTTTGTAGATGAATTCGCCAATAGCCACAAACACAGACAGGACCAGACCAGCAGCCAGGACGATAAAAATGCCACCGATGTTTTCCACGCCAAGAGCGTTGGCCTCCTTGTTGTCTTCCTCTGGACAGCCATTTCCTCTCCACCATTTCTCCTTCATCATGTGCAGCTTCCCCTCCTCCTGCAGCTGAAGGATGGCGATGGTCACTTTGTCCCTGTACGGAGACCCTGGTGAGCACAAAGGAGAAGAGTAGAAAGGGGATATGGAGCCATAATTTACTGACAGCCATACTGCCGTTATTTGTTACCCATAACTATGTCTTAAAGGCCCCCTCAGTAAATAACCTGTGACAACCACTGCTGAGACACCTCTCTGTTTACTTTGTGTGATATAGCATGTTGGTGAGTTGAAATCATTTTTTCCCCTAATATTTGAGCTTTTGCTCAGAGGGTATGTGAGAGCAACACATGAACCTTACACAGCTGTAAAAGTCCTGTTGACATTTGTAGTGTGTATTAACAGTGTTTTAAAAGGTCTTCAGAGCTGTAATGGTAAGTTACCCATTTACCCATCATAGTAATTCTACAATATTATATACTGTATATACCCTTTTCACTGCTTATGCATTCTTTCACCTGGTGTTGGAATATTCATATTCACAACATCTTTATCAGCCAGTGCTTGTTCCATTTAGTGTCTTTAATTGAAGCCATGTACAGCACAAAGCAGCCAGGGTATGCACGTATCAGTAGTGTGCACTAGCTTGCTGCCTTTAACCAACTTAAGGTAGCTGTGACAAGCTAAGTATGAGTGGGAAAAAAACTGTTATCTAGAGACAGTTAAGAGGTGAAAATCCCCATGCAAACTCATTTAACAGCTGTCATAGTGATATCACTTGCGCGCGTGTGTGAGCCTCATGCAAATTATAGACATGAAGCTATGTCAGACAGATACTGCATTTCAATTTTTACTGACAGCGGCAGGGCAGACAGTTATGGAGGAGAATACAGTAAGAGGAGCAAAAGACAAAGACACATCCTGAGAGGGGAAAGAGAAAACAGGCGCAGACTGTCTAGTGGTGCATCAAGTAAACATGTAACCGCGGTGACTGCAAACACAGCCCAGTAGGTTGACTGACTCACTTCCAGTTTAAAAATCTCAGTCCAACAGACACACACTGAATCCTTCATGAACATTATAGGGAGATTTGCATCAATCGGCTGGCAAAGCAGTTTCAGCTGGAGTGTATTTGACGGTTTCAGGGATTATGGAGGATACCAGAGCCATATTTTAACTCTTCAAGAGCATACAAAACCCCCCCAAAGTCAACTGGGCAAATAAATCACTGTTTGTGTCTTCAAAATAATAGCCCTTTACTCTGCTGTAGCACTGGATAGTGATTAGACAAACCCTCTAAAGGCTTCAAAAAGGCACTACTCCTGTCTGATTCATTATTTTTTCTAATTCTGTTGAAAAAAGAAGAGAGATTATTCCTTTGTTCAGTTTTTATTGCTCTCTCCAGACTGGAATGGGTATTGTTTATGAATGCCTTTTATAGCTCACATTAAGCTACTGTAATTAGGAGCCAAATGTGTGAAGATACCAATCAGGACAAATCTATGAGAAGGTTTAGACAATCAGAAGAAAGTATTTGAAAGTCAGTTTAGTATACTTTTCTGTGAATGATAGCTTGGCTGGCGCGAGTTGATACAAGTAACCCCACCCATCTGGTGCTCCTGGCAAATGAACTACTTGCAAATTGAGTTTATTTGCAAAAACAGATGCCATTCTTGCCAAAAAAAAAAAAAAAAAAGAACTGATTGTTGTATTTAATGCTTCATATGATGTGCTTTCTGAATCCAAAATTATGTCACAAGAGCCAATATCACCATTCCCAGTGATTCTCAAAAGGTGGTATGCGTACCCTTAGGGGTGTGTTGGAGTACTGCAGGGAGTACGTGAGATTTTTTTTTTTTCTATGTTTATTTAAAAAATATCAGCCATGCATAATTGCTAAATAATTAGTCTCTCCTATAATATGCTGGATAAAAAAATCTAAATATAAGTTTGATAAACCGCATTTGATGTGTGTGTTTCTGGTTTAAATCTGCTGCCGTGGTCATTGAGCGATGACTGAGAAGCCAGACAAAAATCAAGAAAATGGATTCGTGGCTGAAAAGTAGCAGCTGAATACAGCTGAAAACAAGGAGCAAGAAGTGAAAAGAAACAAAAACAGAGCCAACAAAATTTCATCAGTATCAGGTTGTTGTTTCAGACACTGATGGCGCTGTATTGTACTACTTTATAAAGGCTTTTTGTTAGGCTTTTGCACCTTTCAAAGGAGATACATTATTGAAAAAAGTCTGAGAACCACTTAACCGCCGTAAGCTACTAATATGATTTTTAAATTGACAATATCTGGGGAAAGAAAAACACGGTTTATTGAAATGAATACGACTGGAGATACGTGTTTTTGAAAATGAACACTGAGTCTCATTCCTCTTACCTATAGGTGTTCCCACCCCATAGCCCTTGGAGTCGATGAGGCCTCCAATCTGTGTGAGGTTGCAGTTTCTCTGGCTGATGTACTCTATGCTGGTCGACTCCATCAGCATGGCATAGTCTGTGGTTAAGACACGGGTGATGCCTTCCTGGTTGTTCTTGACCAGAGCCGTGTTCTTCCTGCTGCTCATAAATGCCCACATCTTCTCATAGGTGGAGATCTTTGATTTCTGCCAGAGGAGCAAAACAAAAACAAAAAGTGTCCTCTGTCCGACTGTGTATGTACATGTGCGTGGCTGTGCATATAAATATCCACAGTGGTGCGGAGAGTGCTAGAAATTGCTAGTCAAATTAAAGTACTGTTATTTCTCTAATTTAATAGAGTAGAAGTAGTGCAAAAAAAAGTACTTAAGTAAAAGTAAAAGTGACTGAAAATGTATGCAGAGCAAAGGGGAATTTTTAGAGTTGCAGCAATACTGACTTTCACTTTTCAGAGTTACTTTTTAGGAACAATAAATATGTTAGATGCATTGTTTTCCATGCAATTCTACTGTAAAAGGACATCAGTACACACCCGATTCTTTTAATTGGAAATATGGAAATTACAAAAAAAGTACACCAATATAATAAAGCTGTATTTACTCCTCTTTACTCATCTCTGCAGACTGTTCACTGTGAAAAGCTCAGAAATGTGTCAGTTTATGACAGTCCAGTTTCTGATGCTTATAGAGAGCCAGCAACATACACTACTCACAAAAAGTTAGAGATATTTGGCTTTTGGGTGAAATTTATGGAAAATAGAAAAAGTTAACGCTACAGTGATATTATATCATGAAAGTAGGGCATTTAAGTAGAAGCATACACTGGTGATTTCCTCATCTCAAACAATTTCTTGAAACAAAAGCCAACAACAGTGGTGGATATACCACAACAAAAAAAGTCAGTGTCAATAACTTGTCATGTGCCCTTGAGCATCAATTACAGCTTGACAACGACGTGTCATGCTGTTCACAAGTCGACTTATTGTCTGCTGAGGCATGGCAGCCCACTCTTCTTGAAGGGCGGCCCTCAGGACATTGAGGTTCTGGGGTACAGAGCTCCGAGCCTCTACACGGCGACTCAGCTGATCCCATAGGTTTTCTATGGGATGCAGGTCTGAGAAAGTGCAGGCCACTCCATTTGAGGTACCCCAGTCTCCAGCAGCCGTTCCCTAATGATACGACCTCGATGAACTGGAGCATCAAACACCTGATGTGAATTTTGCCGTTAAACTCCTTGTTAGAGAACAGCAACTTGTGCAAAAAGTACTGAAACATTGAACAGTTGGACATGTGTATTCAAAAGTTTACAGAAGGTCACATTACGTTCACCTGTAAAGGTTAGAATGCATTTTAGGTTCATCCTGAAATTTCACCCGAAAGCCCAATATCCCTAACTTTTTGTGAGTAGTGTATATACAAGTACAGTACTTCAAGAAAAATTTGGTTAAAAAAGGCAAAATCACTGATGTAAAAATGCTGCAAAAATTTACAAGTACACAGAAAAGCTGCTCAGTTACAGTAACATGATGTAATTAGTTACTTGAACCTGTGAATTTCCACATAATATAGTGCAGGCACTGACTATAGACCAAATACTTTCCTAAAAATACAGAAGTTTGAAAGTAGTGTGAGACTCTATTCCCATCTTTATGAGTGAGTGTTTGTTGGGTGTATGCATGTGTGTGTGTGTGTGTGTTTGTGTGCGCATGTTTCTTTTTGCTCAGTCAGAGAAAATGGGACAGCTGTGTTCTAAATCTCCTCCAGCTGATTCAATTTGTTCGAGCCATCAACACGGCCTGTTTCTTCCCATCCAGGCAGCCATAATCACAGGCTGCAATCTGTGAGGATAAAGCCCCGCATGGATCACCCCTGCTGGGCCACCAGGATGCAGAGGGAGTGGGTGGCAGTGGGGGAAGGAAGTGACAGTGCTGCCTGAGGACGGCGGCGCAGTTGATACATTATGAAACACAATCTAACACGTGAACGCATGCTCAACTTTAAAACGCACACCCAAAAATACAAACACAAACAGCCTCAATATGCATCCTCTCCCTTCCCTATCATATGCTCATCTCTCCCTGCTGCTGCATCAACTTTTACCAAACTGCATGACAGTCTTTTGCTCTTTTTCTGTCTGTGTCTTATAAAAACAACTGCGATGGTGTCAGATTTTTCAGATCTATAGTAAAAAAAAAAGAAAAAAAAGATAGGGGTGTAGTTTGATAAGGCAACACAGCAGTTGTAAGCTTATGTCGCACCTTGGGTTTGATAATTCAGTATCTAACAAAATCACAAACACAAACACAAACGCAGAGTTTTGATAGCCTCTTCTTTCCAACATCCCGTCTCTCATTTCCCGCATGTCAGTTTTTATCTGAAGTGCATGGCAATATCCCTGTCTCTGTCTTTATCTGTCTCTCTCTCGCTCATACACACAAGTGTTTTATTAGTGTAACTTTATTGGAGGATGCCAGTTTGACAGAGCTACAGGACAGTGAGGGGAACAGTTTGATAAGGGAACCCAGAAGACTTTATTGAAGACTTTCCTGATTCAGACTTCCATTGTAAAGTAAGACGAGGGCGAGAGAAAACAAAGTGAAGCACTACGTTTTTCCCAGTTCATTTTCTCATCCTAATGAGCAATCGACTAAATGTGGCACAGATATGCTCACACTGTTAAGACTGCTGTGTCCCAGTGGTGGGTGTTTAGTTAGTTTGATGATCTGAAAGCTCAGCATACTTGTGTTTAATTACAAAAACATAGCGTAGCTTGATCACCTATTTGACTGTTGTTGCAGTCGCCGGGGGGCTTTAACTAATTTGAAACAAGAACCATTTTTTATGCTGGCAAGCCTGTTATAGAAACACCTCCGGGTGTACTTGAGATAATTCAATTAGAAGTGGAACCTTAATGACTCACAGTGGCTAATGTAAAGCACAGGCACAGTAAAATCCTAGCACACCTATCAAAAACCACTGGACATCTGGCTAGGGGATTGAAACATTTACCAGCAGCAGTGTTACAGCAAAGCTTTCTGTGGCTTTGTTACCCACTTGTTTAACAGAATGAGAATGCAGGGCTATTAATCTAACAACTTTTGTATGATATTGATTTTAGCAAAAACAAAACATATTCCTGTGAAAAACAAAGGGTTTCAGGGCATGCTGTGTCCTGTGATACAAGCCTCCATTAGATTCCCATATAAAAATTTAAGCTTATTCTGTTCATTAATGCATAGAATATGACTGGACGGCATCAAAAGCCTGATATGAATTTTAGTGTCTATGACATCAATCTATTTACTCCTGTTATTTATACAGACTTCAATTGCAGGACTATAAGGCTTGCTTTGAATAAGATCTTGCATGCTCCTTCACTTCATGTCAAAACAAACACATTCCATTCAAAATCAGCAGAAATAGCTCAGGAGAGAAGTGTTCTGTTGCAATTTTGAGTGTGACTTTTTGTGTTGTTATTTGAAGTTTGACAAATTTGATAGCTAATTCATGTTGTCATTCACACACCCCTATTAGAAATGATTTTGCCCTACCTTGATATGAAAAGATACAAGCGCTCATAAATTGTCTTTGTATCATGGCAGTTTCTAGTTAATTAAATTATAGATAAATGAAACTATTCCTCATTTTGATCATGAGCTCCTAAAGGATTCCATTTTTGAATGCCACTTAGCTGGATGCTTGCTGGAATACTTTTATTGCGGCAAAATGCATCACTTCCTCTACCTTGAAGAAAGTCATGGTGGATCCATCCCTCACCGCCCCGTATTCGATCCTGGTCTGCTTGGCCAGGTCGTCAGCTGAGTCAATGGGTGCATCCATTCGTTCCACGGTGAGGAAGGCAGCCAAGTTGGCCGTGTAGGAGGAGATGATGATTAAGGTAAAAAACCACCAGATCCCCCCAACTATACGAGTGGACAGAGCCTTAGGCATCAGCTCCGAGCCTGGGTACATAGCAACAGGGACATAAAAGCTTGAACTGCTTGACAAAAAGGAAGAAGGTTGAGATGCAGGACAGGTAGAGACATGGAAATGATGGAAAAATGAAAAATGTGCTGCGATCATCATCTAGTAGCTCTAACATTTCCTGTGGACTTTCAGCAGCAGCTATTGTTGTGCCAGCTGTGTGTGTATAGTGGATGGTGATGGTGCTGAATTCAGGAGGTTGGTCTAAGTGAGAGTGTTAGGGCCAGAATGATAATGGGTGCAGTATGTGTGTGTAGGTGCTCTGATTAAAAAACAAAATACAAATCATCTATATTCCTCCAAAGCAGAAACACCCTGCAGTCGAAATGGGGTTATCTTAATAGCTGGATTCACACCACAGCCTCAATGAGATGTTCACCTCGGCCCTCAATGATAAATTGTATACCTATTTGTATGTTTATTTTCCTCTCTCAGCACTTCCTCTCCCTCTCTCTCTCTCTCTTTCTCTCTCTCTCCTTCCCTCTCTTGTTTTATTTTGGTCTAAAACAAAAGGTGGTGTTAAGAACAAACGGGAGAGGTGTTAACAGCAAACGGAAAGTAAGTGAAACAAAGCAAAAGAAGCGCTGATATCAGATTGTTCAGCCAAAGACAAAAAAAAAAAAAAAAAAAACAAGAAGGAAAGAAACAAAAAATGGGAGAACACATTACGGTATTAACAAAATGAAGAAAATCGCAAGGTGAGCATCCTTTATCTTTTTTTCTCTCTGGGCAAAGAGAATAAGAAATGAGACAGACAGAGTATAATATCAGGATCCACATTTAAATTTTTGGTAACCTTTTTTGTGGAACAGTTTTCGTACCCATTTTTATATACTTCTCACTTACCAGGGCAAATGCTCAACTGTGTTTTTTTTTTTTTTTTAGTGTAAAAGACAGAATCTGGAGGGTTGGTTAAACTTCCACGTATCCAAGGTAGCGGTTACTGTCAGACATGGCATCCCACAGGACGCCTAAGGCCACTGTAAACTCCTCACAATACACAGGCACCAGACAGCTAGGTTATGAGTGCACACACACACACACACACACACACTCGCTGTACCGACATACTTAAATGACACTCAGACGGCTAGCTTATATACCATAAAACCTGCCTGAGCCTGTTTATGTAAAAAGGTGAAATAAGAGCTGGTAGAATGAAAGGATCTAGAAAATGAAGTGATGGAATTAAATACATAGAAGTAACAGGATGTTTAAAGTCCAAATTCGGAGGTAAAATGTAAAATGGGAATGTTGTTATACTACACAAGCATATAGGGTGTTAAAGGTTTATCATATAAAGATTTAATGGGCATTTATGATAACTGAGAGGAAAACAATAATCATTAGAGGTACAAAGCTGAGAGCAGGGTTTATTGTATCAGTGGAGTCTTTAGTGCCATACAGGGAGTTTACCAGACAGCCCTACAGGAAGGGCCTAGTGGCCTTTGCAGCCTGTGGGATGGATGACTCTTTAACTGTGACCTATATACCTTGCTGCATGAGAGCTCCAACGCCAAACCAGAAACTATTCAGTAAAGTGAAATTGTTCTGTATTAGAGTCGAAGACGGGTTGCATGGATGTGGGTTGTACCACTCGTATGGCGTAAACCTGAAGGACAAGAACAGAAAGGAAGAGAGAGGGAAAAGAGAGGAGGGGTATTTTGAATCTCAATTCTGATCAAGCAAAAACTCCATTTTCTTCTTCCTTGAAGTGTAGGGGGGGGGCCTTCAATGAAGGTCTCCAGTAGATTTCCACAGCGCAATTTAAATTTTGTCAGTTCACTTCTACACACAGAGTTACGGAAGCGTAGAGCTGCCAGACCAAGAAAATAAAAACCGAGAGGCTCAGTATCACGTAATTACGTAAAAAGTTTATTGTTATAACAATATATTTTCACGTTATAACGTGAAATTATCACGTTATTTCATGATATGATTTTTTTCACGTTATAACGTGAAAATATCACGTTATTTCATGATATGCTTTCACGTTATAACATGAAAGTATCACGTTATTTCGTGATACGACTTTTTCACGTTATAACGTGATAGGTATCACGTTATTTCGTGATACGAATTTTTCACGTTATAACGTGATAGGTATCACGTTATTTCAAGATAGGAAATTTTCACGTTATAACGTGAAAGTATCACATTATTTCGTGAAACGTGTTTTTGTTTACTGTCTGCTGGCCATCTGTAATCATGGCTGCTTTACATGATGCCATTAGATCATATTTCATGCTTGGCTTGAGACATGGGGAGATTTTACAGTTATTGGGCTCCGTGGATGACATTCATATAAGCTTGCGTACCCTGAGAAGAATTTTGAAAACAATGGGATTATACCGGAGGAAAAACGAGTCGGACCCTCTTGAGGTAGCGTCATTTCTCATTGATCAGCTGGAGGGACACGGCCGGCTGCATGGATACAAGCTCCATCACCTCAACTGCATCCAAGCTGGATATGTTGTCACCCAAAGTACAGTGAGGCATTTGTTAAAGTTTCTCACTGTACTTGCCTCACTGTACTTTGGGTGACAACATATCCAGCTTGGATGCAGTTGAGGTGATGGAGCTTGTATCCATGCAGCCGGCCGTGTCCCTCCAGCTGATCAATGAGAAATGACGCTACCTCAAGAGGGTCCGACTCGTTTTTCCTCCGGTATAATCCCATTGTTTTCAAAATTCTTCTCAGGGTACTACCACAATGAAAACCGATCTGGCAGCCAACAAAGCAGCTAAAAGTGATTTTTTTTTTTTTTTTTTTTTTTTTGGCTATTATAATACAGATATGCAAAACAGAGCGACAGTGCTTGCTCTGAGGTACATACATGCCAATTATCCAGGCCAATTTGTGATTCCTGCCACACATCACTCAAATACGTGGTGGATTTGTTACACCTCTATATGACATTGCTACTTGTTAGATGATGCCTAGAGCTGGGTCATATCTTTCAGCTCTCCTGTCCTTTTTACCCCCAAACTAGACACTACAGTGAGGTTGCCTATGGACTGGTCACTGAGCTATCACCAGGTTCATATCAGCACACCCACAATTTGTCTCATATACGTCCATCCTTCCATCTCATCTTAGATCCTCTCAATCTTGCACACAGCAGCCAGTGTTAATCCACCCTATCCTCTTACCTGGCAATAACAAAGAGCACGCAGCTGACTCCAGTGCAGGCCAGCAGCACATACATCCAGATGTCCGGAGACAGGGGATTAAGGAAGGAAAATACCCCGGGGTTGGTGCCGTTAGGTTTACGGTATAGGATGCTGATGCCTAAGGTCATGAAGGGCTTGGAGAAGTCAATGACCTTCTCCCTGACGTAGGTGATAGTCAGGGGAGCCACAGCAAGGTCTGCTATCTGAAACAGCCAAAAGACAGTCAATCAATCAATCAAATTTATTTGTCACATGTGATCATATAAGGTACCATAACAGTGAAATATAATCCTGGCAGTTAAATTGGATAGGAATATTAATAAATATTTGTTATTTATGACTGGAGGGGTGGTGAGAGCAGTCTTAAGCAGAGGCCTTTTAGGATCCTAGTGGCTTGAGGTAGAAGCTTCTCAGTGCTGGCCTGGTGTTTCCAGTACCTTCTTCTCAACACATCCGGGTGGTTAGGATCTTTAATGATTCTCCAAATGGCACTGCCCAGTACTCCAAGACCCAGACAAGTTTCAGTGAAACAAAAATGCCATATAATGGTTCCCAATAACCCGCTGGAAACCGACACAGGCATGGAAGTTGTCCAGCTCACAATCCAATGCCTGTACACTGGCCAGCAGAGTGAACAGCAGAGAAGATCTGGGGTCGCAGCTGGTGTTCAAGAGGTAAGAACCACTCACTGAGGCTTACACGAGGCTTTCACCCTGAGTTCAACCTTGTCTGATATCCCATAATGATCATCCCTCTTCCTTCTTTTAGTAATTGTCCGATTTGCTTGCCAGGAGGGCCAAACATTCTCAGGTACTGTAGCTGATGTGCAGTCTCCTCTGAAAGGTGTGTGGTGGAACCTCAATTTCACTCAGCCTAAACTGCCTTTACTGCAATAGCATAGCAATTGGGGCTGTAGTCAAGACCATCCTAGTTGAGTCAAAGTTGATTCCAAGACCAGGACAAGTTGAGTTCAAGTCTAGACCTGGACCAAAATAGGCAATTAGCAGTGTATGTGTCTTTTCAAATTGTAAAAATAATTCTTAGGGAGTTTCTTAAGGATCAGCACAGATGTAAGCTTGGTCAGTGGGAGAAAAACAGAAAATGTTTAAATAGGCAGGAAAAAGTTGAATAATCATTCAGGGACCAAGATAGGCTCAGGCCCAAATAGGCACAAGACCAAGAAAAAAATCCAAGACTTCAGAAAAGTGACCTATAGACTAGTCTCAAGGCCAAAAAAACAGACTCAAATCGTCCAACCCTGATAAACTTAAACTTTAAAATGTGCTTTTATGTGCAATGAAACCGGAAAGACAGATGGCATGAGGATGGGGTGAAAGCTGACATGTTTCTCAACTTGAATTTGAATCCTTAGTGTTGTTGCCACATACAAAGCCTGCCATACTTCTAAAACATCCAGGTATTTCCAACCTACAGTATCTTTGCATCAGAAGTTACATCTTCTTACAAATGTCTCAGTCAAAACCACCGTGATCACGAGAATGGTAGTGTTTAATTCTAGTTGAACTCACATGGTCGATCAGCTCCCGCACCATCCCGTTCCACTCTCCCTTGTCGTTCTGGGCTCCGTATTTCCCATCAGACACCAGTTTGACCTCATATGTAAAGCCCAAGATGTTGGAGAGCTCTTTCAATAGGTCCAGACAGTAGCCTTCAAACCGGTCGTTGCCAACTAGCTCCTTGTCTGACTTCTTATACATCACATATGGGTTTTCCTGTATAGCAAGAGAAAACACAGGTCAACACTTCATATATTTCAAAGCATGCAAAGCATTTCAAAGAATTTTTTTTTCTCTCTGCTTTATTTCCTTCCACACCACCTCCCTCTTTGAATCATCACTCCCTCATACAGTTTCCCTCTTATCCACTTTCGTACTCTACTTGTCCATTGTTATTTTTCTATCTGCACTCCTCACGTCCCATTATGTCCTCCCCTCCTCCCCTGCCTTGTTGTCCTCTGTGTAACCTTCTTCCCTTCCTCCTCACCAGTATTGTGGTGACAATAAGAGTCCTGTTAGCGAGAGAGTCTGTCACATTGTTATTCTTGTCGCGGTTGGACTTCTCTGTCAGGTTCAGCCCCGTGTTAGAGTTCCACACAGCAATCTGGAAAGGCAAACAGGGCTTTAAATTAGTTGAGTCACACTTCCTGCTATTATGAATGACATGAAAGACACTTGTATACCAGCATCGTGGATGCTAAGCCACACATTCTTATGCATGGGAAATAAGTAATAATAAGGTTGTTTAAATTAGCACTGACTGAGAGAAGCTACTCTGATAACTTTTGACACTGAAAATATCGAACCCAGTTTCTGGTAAATAATTATAAATTCCTAAAACTTACTAGAAAAGTAGAACCTGCTTCAATGCATAGCACAGTAATCATATTTTCTAATTCAACGAACAGCAAAATGAAAAATAACTATAAAGGTTAAAGGACCTGACAGTCTCAACTAGTTGGCTCATTTCCAACCTTCTGCTACTCGCACTGTCCTAGAACATTTCCCTTTGCTCAGCTTAGCTCTTACAATTTTGGGCAGAGTGCCTAAAACTTAATGTTATGTTTAGTGAATTTGAAAATGAAGAAGTGGTTGCTCCAAACTGAGTTGTTGATTGCATGTGTCAAAGGGAAGTTTTACAGCTATTCCAGAGCAAACAAATAGGATTCTGGTTGTGTGCGACAACATATGTGGGACTGACTTTGAGGTGTCAGACAAGAACATACTGTAGACTACTGCCTGAACAACAAAGCTGTTGTTCAAAGCGAATGAGAAGACAATATTTTATTTATGATTATTGCCTCCAATTGATATAAGCATCTGGTAGCATAATCCAACTAACAGATAAGTGATACACTGGATTACTGTGCATGAAAACAGGGAAAGATTTAAATAGTAAATAGTAAAAGTTCCTTAAGCGATTCAATTTGGCCATATATTTTTTACATCAAGATGAGAAAAAATTTAAATAGAATAAAATGAATAAAATCACACTACTAGGGACAGTGAGCATGAGGAGGGACAGGATCAAACAGGGTCAGTGGGGATGGAGGAAGAGATACTGTTTTGTCCTCTGTACTGTTACTGTGAATGAGTGTGCCCAGTTCATCTGACAGAGTCGATTAATCCAAACAGTTATCAGATTAGAACAGGCATCTGGCAGCTGTTTTTTTTTTTTTTTTTTTTTTTTACCCTTTCAAATCCTGTCATTGGTTAAGAGCAGATCAGAGGTCGGGGGAGATTGTGAAAGTGATGCAACAGACGGAGTTAAGTGCATTACCAGATTAAGGATTATTGTTAATAGTATTAAGATGTGTGATAGAGACAAGCCTTTCTGATTCTTTGTTGGAACAAAAAAAAAAAAAAGTAACAAATTAGGGTTTTGTGATCAGATACAACAAACCACTCATTCATTCTTTCATTCATTCGCTCACTATGTAAGAGGATGAGTAGCTGTGAGCACATCAGCAACACTTACCAAACAGAGCCCGACAGAGGTTACCCTCTTATTTTCAGAATTTATTTTTTTCAGAAATGAACTATTTTGTGATTAACTGTTCAAAAAAAGATAACTTGTTATTCATTCTTCATTAGCCCATATCTTCTTCCCTTCACCCAAAGTCAGTCAGATAGAAAATGTGCTTACTTATAACCCTGCTAAAAGCACTCCATATCTTCACTGAATGGGTCTATCTGCAGGGTCCACTCTATACAACAGCCCATAAATCTGTCCTATCTCTGGCCACTGCAAGATGAGCAGCACAATGAATGAATTTGGATTTAATTAACCTTATTGCACATAATTGCAAAGATAACTGGACAAAGTGAACATTTTTGAACCAAATGTTTCCGTACATAATTTTGTATTCACTGTTTACTATTACATAGGTCAGACTGCATGGTAAAACATTAAACTTGTGAAAATACATCTAATACAAAATATCAACTATATTTGTGAGATTAGCCCTCATCAATCTGAAGTTGCCCAAGCACAAAACTGATCTGACCAAGCCAAGGAAATAAGGACCTTTGCAAAAATATAGCTCATAACAACCAAGCAGCAGAAAGAGTCATCAACTTTTATAAGAAGTAAGTCATGGATTTATATATCCTTGTAAGTTTATCGTGTGTACCAGAGCCGCTCACAACAAGAAAGTGTGCTATAGGACCTGACAGGAATTCTCTCCCAAATGCTGGGAGTTAAAAGTTATCTTTGAATCCTAAGGCTCATCTCCATCCAAAACCAAATCAGACTGGAAAGCCGTTACCACTGAGCAGGAGGGATATTAAGCCAGGCCAAGAGAAGTTGAGAGGCAGAAATGTAATTTCCAGAAAGTCAACAACTTTAAAAGAAACTACTAGTAGAGATCCTTTATTTCCCAAGCTACTTTGACTGTGTTTAGTCTCATCATCATCTTCAGAGTGAATTTAACACTCCAGTGCCCAAGAACTAGCATGGCTGCAACGGTCTGATAATTCATTTATCATTACTATAAAGTCAAGCGTTTTATGTGATGCCCCTGCAATATAGTCGTATTTCCTCTAAGGGGAAGCTTCTGAGGGCTAAACATATTGAATGGAATTAAAATTACAGTATAAATCACTACTTCTACGCCTAGACAGCTGCTGCCTGCCCGCATTTCCATCTGTCTGACAACTCAGACAGACAGAGAGGGAGGACTTTACCATTCTACAATATTAACCTAACTCTTTGACAGGATAAATTCATGTAACACTCTTTTTTCGATTCTTTAAGTCATTGGTTTGGAGTGGATGAAGGCTTGACGTGGTAGTGTCAGAGCAATACCTTGATCCCAGACACAGGGAAAAAGTGATGTCGAATACGTGGCATTACTATACACAAAACCAGTGGAGGTAAACAAGGTTGACAAGGCAAAGAGCAGGGAGGTGCATGGCATATAGAGTGAGTTTCTCTTTGAGTGGGCAGGAAGGAGGAGGCAGGGAAACCACAAAGGCTCAGACCAAATAAGGCATGGGCACAAACCTTGATCCACCTCTTAGTAAGGCGACTTCCGCCCTCCACAAAACCCTTTTGAGAATGCGAATACAGAGATAAGGCACAGGGAGTAGAAACAAATATTCAGCTGTTGCAACATTATTATGATTTGTGATTGAACAAATTTAAACAAATCTGTTGATTATAGGTTCATAAAAATCTCTCTCTTTCACACACACACACACATACACACACACACACACACATATGCACACACACTCATGCCTAATAGCATGCATCAGTCAGCATGGAAGCAGCATGAGAGTGGTGTAATTGGCTGTTCCAGGCCTCTGGGCTCACCCTGGTAGTGCCATCCTCTTTGAGGCTGATGATGTCCAAATCAAAGTCTCTCCTCAGGCCATCTGTCTTATTAAGAACAATGTGCCCTGTCAGTCCATCCCACTGCGCCTGAGGAGAAGAAATGCAGAGGGAGAGAATTGGGGGAGCAGAGGAAGGGGAGATAGTGTGAAATGCTGTCTTCATTCCTTGTATCTGCGAAGCTTAATTGAAGCTGTGGAACGGGGGCTCCCAGGAGCAGAAGTGATGAGGATGGGAGAGGAAAGTCAGTGGTGATAGGCAGGCTTAAAACTCCACTGATCACATCAGGTGTTGCCTGAGAGGGGTCAAAAGGTCGCCCAGTGATCCAATCTCAATGTGCTAAGAAGATTTGTGCTGTTTTTCTGTACATATCTTAACATCCATCAAACGTGTTCTCATTATGATAGTGATAATGACTGTATTAGCATGCCTGTTGATTTTGTTTCATTTAATATTTAGTATGTTCATATATTTCATTCACACTTGAGTGTGTGTGTGTGTGTGCGTGCGTGCATGCGTGCGTGCGTGTGTGTATGTATTTGAGTGACTACATTTTTGCACATATACATAATGATGTGATTTCACATACTGTGTATACTGTTTTTCTCTCATTTGTTTTATTTCATAGATAGATAAATAGATAGATAGATAGATAGATAGATAGATAGATAGATAGATAGATAGATAGATAGATAGATAGATAGATGTTTTAATTTTTCATTGAGTTTCTTTTTCTTTTGTTTTTCCCCAAAGGTTTTTTTTTTTTTTTTTTTTCTGCTATTTCTGCTATTTTGACAGGTGCCTGTCTGAAATACAATATCTGCAAGTATGACAACTGCACACTTGCTGTCCAAATGCTGTTGGGCAATGATGTCAAGAGAGATTAGGAGAGAGAGATGTTACTGAATATAAAGTTATAACTACAATGTTATACCAAACCACCTCCAACCACATCACTTTGTTTCCCTGTTCACACAGTCATTTGCCTCTTCTACTATTTCATTTTATTGTCTTTACATGTTTATGTGAATGTTGTTCATTCTGAGAATGAACTGGCTTGTGTGTGTTACTGGAAGCCAAATATCTCTTTACAGACACTATCAAAATCTCCAGAGGCTGTTTTAAGTTTTAAGGGAAGTTTTTACATAGTTATAGATATAGCATGAGAAAGTTTTATGACTTGAAAATGATGAAAAAAAGGTCTTTTTCATAATTATTTTTTTAGCTGTTGTCTCTCTCAATTCTGGACTGCTGTAGGAGGATGATGAGCAGTTACCATGAACCACAGAACACACTATGAAAAGAATATCATGACATCTTCTTTTCTTGCAGTGGTGAAATGATGAAATTGAGTGACAAATACAAGTCAAAATAGGCTGTAAAAAAAAAAAAAAATTCCTCAGCCAGAAAGACACGAAGTGCATCTGAGATGAGTAGGCGGCAGACAGCCAAGCATGAAACCTCCACACTGAAGCCTTCTGCGAACACCTTTCTGTAGCCGTATAAATGAAATTTTTCAGTATGCTGGAATTTAAAATCCACATCATGTGGCAATCTTATAGGCTATGTATTTGCACTTATATAGTGTGACCAAGGGCCAATATCCAAAATAAAAATAAGGTGTTAAAAATGCTCACACATTTTTCAGGGTATATTGCATATGTACACCAATCCCTTGCTCTTTAAATGGAAATTTAGTTCCCTCTGTCAGCAAGAAGAAAGAGCTACTGAATACTACAATAGCCAAACCAGAGAGGGAAGACTCAGGTTATGTGGTGCACAATAATTAATTTCAGCCATTGAAATCAAAGTTGTATCCCATATTTTGTGCCATCTCTTGTCAGAAATGTTTTTTAATTGAGGTGCTGTGTTAGAAGTATTACTGCCTCTTGCACTCTCTCAGGCAATCAAAAAGGCACTTATCATATGATGAATACCACACGAGGACAGATGCTTTGAAGGATGGACGGTGGCAAACAGAAAAGAAAAATCGAAGAGGACAGAGAGGGAAAGACAAAGAATAAGAGAGAGAGAGAGAGAGAGAGAGAGGGTCAGAGAGAGTCTATGAAGAGGGAAATATGGGCGAGAGGATTGAATGATGATGTTCCCGGTCCGTGGCAGGCAACGGTTCTCAGCTGGATTTAAGACTTAAGAGATCAAAACACTCATGCATCAAAGGCCTCATTTCTGTCTTTAGGCATCCAGTCAGCCAGCCTGGCCCGGCCACATGCTTTCAGCTTATAAATACGTAAATATAGTATATTTGTATGGCGCAAGGAAAGAGGTAAACTGGCTGTCAAATAGGATTTAAAAAGTAACACATCTCTGCTGTCATGTGAAAACCTCGTGAATCTAGTTTTAGTGATTTCATACTTTAACTTCACTTGAAGTTTCACACATTTCTTTGAGAGCTGAGACAATTTCACAATTTGTTGTTATGCACCATTGGAGAAAGTCGAAATGCATGGTGGTAAAACTAAAACAAGCTTATTTGCCTAAGTTGCCTAAAAGTCGGTATTTTCGAACACCCAAATACTGGTGATGTAACAGGGATTTTGGTCTCTACAACCTTTAACTGATACTGACCTCTTTGAAAAGGTTCATGAAGCGTGGCCCAAAGCGCCAGGGTTTGTGGCGGTGACACTGCAGAGAGCTGACGGTCATCTGAGTGGCCCGCTGGGACGCGACAGCAACCATGAACACTGCGTCATACATCAAGGCTGCGTCTGTCTGTAGAGGAGACAGTGAGCGCAATGTGAGTATTTCTTTTTTCTTTCTTTTCTTTCCCCAGCACAGAGCATCCATGATGGACTGATAAACTGCAAAGCCGATTGAAGTGCAACGATAATCAACAAACTACTCTCTACCCTGTTTAAATAACCAAATTAATAAGCTGTGATAGTGTGTCCTGAAGATACCAGGTGTGATAAGATAAGATGCGACTATAATGTTCCCTGCAGGGAAATTGGGTCATTGTAGCAGCAAACAATAGGTTATAGATAACAGTAAGATAAATATATTTAAGGAACACAGATTTAATGTCTTTGTAATACAAATACAGCTTCAAGTTGCTTGAAAAATGTATAAGTTTACAGATGTTTGCAGATGTACAAATTCCAGCACGAGAGCATTCATGCGTGGTGTGCAAATGGGTATTATTAACACTCACATTAACATTAACATGATTAAATTCATAAAGCAGATGTATGGGTGTAGATTTTTAGTACAGTGTGATTAAAATAACAGTTCAGGGCTTACAGTCATGATTCCATCCATCAGGCCACTTTCTTGTTTGGGACCCTGCAGTCTCTCCATGGCCCACTTGTCCATAGTGGAGGCCACCCATGGGTCATCTATATTCAGCAGTCTGAAGCCTGTCATGTTCACCCCGCTGTAGCGGTACGGCTCCAAGTCCAAGGCAAACAAATCCTGGAAGGGGAGGAGGGATATGGAGATGAGGGGCGGGTGGGGAAGAGCTCCGGTTCAAGGTGTCTCATTTTCAGATGCCACTCAGGACTTTAGTTAGACTGCCTTTCGGCTGGAGTTACAAAGCCAGTTGCTGGCTGGACAAGTGCACAGAAACACTGCGAGCTTTGCTTGACTGTGGCATTTTGGAACTCACCAAAGTTGTGAAAAAGAAATGGTAGTACTCAGTCATCATTCCCATTGATGAAAGCTGCAAAATGAAAAGAAAGCAAGAAAAAAAAAAAAATCACATCAAATACTGCTTAGCCAGATTACTCATTCTAAATGACAATATTTCTAAAGAGCTACAGCTCCAGTATCACAGACCCAATAATAAAGCCATATGGTTGGTCTTTTTGCATGATGAATCATAACTTTTAATATAAAAATGTGAAAAGTGATGAAAAGTGATGAAAACTAATTTCTTGCCTGGATTAATCCCCCAGAGTTCATTCATATAAAATTCAAAACCTTGGGTATCATCAAATACTTCCTAAGGTTTCATCAAACACATATGATACACACACACACACACACACACACACACACACACACACACACACACTTATGTATGTATGTATGTATGTATGAATGTATGTGTATGTATGTATATATATATATATAGAGAGAGAGAGAGAGAGAGAGAGAGAGAGAGAGAGAGAGAGAGAGAGAGAGAGATCCAGATCTATAGATATGGATCTCTATAGATAGATAGATAGATAGATCATTGTTATTATTGTTATTGAGAACAAGAAGAAGTAGAAGACAAAGAAGAAGAAGAAGAAGAAGAAGAAGAAGAAGAAGAAGAAGAAGAAGAAGAAGAAGAAGAAGAAGAATGATATGAAATCAAACTTCCACAATGCCTCCTATTCGATTGGCATGTCAGATGAAAGCACAAGCTTCTCTATGACTGAACACAAAGGATTAATAAAGTAATATCCTTTTCTATTGCCTCAATTTCACAGCCACAAATAAAATGAGCACATACAGGAAAAAAAAAAGATTAAAGGAAATTTGAATAGCTTTGTTTACTTAAAATATATTAGCCAATACAGATTATGAATGAAGAATGAAGGGAAGGATTAAAATGTATTTGCACAAATCAGTTTGTGAAGAGAGTGAATGGAGTAAACAGTGAGATGCTGTTCAGATGATGCAGTGAATAATCAGTGAATAATTTTATGATTTTAACAGATTTCATCTGTCCAGTCCTGTCCTGTATTTTCTAAATATGCAAGGTGAATTGTTTTTGCCTCAAATAGCAACAAATCCATGCAGAAGAATAGTGTGTGAATAATTTACAATTATGACAAAGAGGAAAAGGAGCCAAAAACATCAGTGTTTTTCACTTTAAAGTAAAGCAAAGTCAGTGGAAGGGTTATTTTAGTCAAGGTTAGGTAATTCCCTGAAGGCTTTTTCCTATCATGCTGTGCAATGGCTATTAATCAAATTTTAGTAGAGAGCTTAGAAAACAAGGCAAAGTCAGACACACAAATGGGATATGATATTCATAAACATGCTTTTTTATCGGCGCATAAAAAACAATAAATTAATTATCATAGTGTTTTCATGAAGTTAGAAATAGTCTTTTTAATGTACATAAGCACTGTTTCTGGTTTAAGGTCGGCTGCTATGTTACTTTGTCATTCAATTCATTTCAATTAAATTTTATTTGTATAGCATCAAAACATAACAAAAGTTATCTCAAGGAGCTTTACAGAAACCCCACAGACACTGGCCAAATCCATGGACCAAAATCTCCCCTAAGAGCAAGCACAGGGTGACAGTGGTGAGGAAAAAAACCCTTTTAGTCTGTCTCGACTGGAAGGGTTGAGAGAAGGACAGAGAGAGAGAGAGAGAGAGAGAGAGAGAGAGAAAGAGAGAGGGGGAGAGAGAGACGGAGGGAGGAGCGAGGAGCAGATTGCAGAACATAGAACAATGCAAGTTCAACATAGGTCTCTATAGTAATACTAGTGGTGATAATAGCAGTAACAACAATACTAATAGCAGTTGCAACAGCAGTAATAATCATAATAATGCTAATAGCAATAATAATACCAATTATGATTAAAATAATCATAATAGTAAGACCAATGACAACAAGAATAGTAATAATGATAATTATAGGTCTGATTGTAGTGGGACTGAGTAATATTAATGATTGGAGTAGTAATAATATGACCAATGATGACAAAAATACTGTAGAAACAGGTACTACAGTTTTACTACAGTGGCTCAGACAGGACAAACCATCTTGGCATCTTCAACAACAATTTGCAGGCATGGATGTGGGGAAACGTGATAAATCATATCATCACAACTAACAATAAAGTTCTTATGTTTTGTGTAAGTTATAACGTTTTGCAGTCTAAATAAATTAATAAAAAGCCAAATAAATAACCTTGTCACTTGTTGATGGTGTCTCAGATGACAATGCCATTATTTACTATAGTTGAGAAAGGTACACTTGATGGATGTGTTTGGAAAGGGGAGATGTGGGGGGATACTGCTGTTTTGTTGCATTCTGCTTTGTAACCATAAGATGCCGCTAAATCTTATGCACTGTTCCTTTAAAAGGGATACTGTATCATTTCACATCTACAGGCATGAGTAGCTCATCTTGCACTAACTTGTAGCACTGTATGCAGTATGCAGCAGGTGTTGTCTTGTATTAGCACATTTATAATATTGTTTTGGGAAAAAAAAACACGTTCTGTCCCTAAAATGACACACAGATTTCCAAAAATGTGAGGAATAAAGGAACAACAAAGCACAACCGTTCAGACCTGCTTCAGGAGCTCAGCAGCCATTCGGTAGGAGCAGTCAAAGATGACAAAGAACTCCTTGTCTTTCTTCAGCTCTTTGAGCAGCGGGCGGGCATCCTGGTTCCCCGGGGTCAGCTGGCGGATCTTGATCTTCAGGTTGAACTTTGCTGGGGCCTTGATCAGCTCCTGCATCCGCATCAGCCCTGGAGATGACAAATGTAACATTTCATTGATGCTCGACCGGACGTACATTTTTCACTTGCCCCCCTCTCCACAGGGAGGTCAGAGGTCATAGTCAGCTGGAGAGCAGGTGGTGAGGATTCAGAGTTTTGCTTATGGACACTTGAGCAGGTGAGATGCTCCCCAACATGGGGTTTTAAACCAGGATCCTAAGACTGAATGATGGGTTCCTTACTCACTACACTAGTATGCACATCCAATTTGGCAAACAGGAAGAACACAGACATAATGTCAGTTAAAAAAAAAAAAAAAGAAAGAAAAGAAAAGAAAAAGAAAAAGAAAAGAAAGAAAAAGACAGTCTGCAAACTGTCAAAAGGGCAAAACTAGAACTCATCCTGATGATGACCCTGAGAGGATTGAAATGCTGATGCTTTGCAAATTAGACTTTTTTTAGGAGCAATTTTGACAGTGTGCATACTCTAGCTTTTTTTTTTTTTTTTTCTCCCTATACACTTTGTCACCCTGCTGCCCCATCCATGGCACTGCATGCAGGGCTGATTTCTTATTTTCTTCTTACCTACCTCCCACTTTCTTCTGATTTCATTTAATCATACCATCACACTATCAAAAGCAAATAAACACACACTTACTGTAGGCTGTAGGCTACACACTCCAACACACACAACTCTTCCCAATCCTGCGCATCTGTGTGTGTAATTGTGTGCAAATGCGCATGTGTGTGTGTCTATGTGTGTGTGTGTGTGTGTGTGTGTGTGTGTGTGTGCGTGTGTGCGTGTGTGTGTGTGTCTCTGTGTGTGTGTGTGTGTGCATGACATTTTGGGAAAACAAATTTCTAATGGAAAATAAAATGGTAAAAAAAAAAAAAAAAAAATCAATAAAGCCTGACATTTCAACACTGGCATCTCATCTGCTCTAGGTCATGGGCAGGAGCTCCTTACTCGACCCTGCTAGATTTCACATCAGTGTTGCTGTTTGTTTGGGTTATTCATTCATTTATTTATTTATTTCACAGTGTGCAGTCAGAGGGTTAATATGTTGCACTTCTGCCCGATCACATATTGGGTTCACTGGCCAGCACAAAGAATGTGAATGTGGCAGTCAGTGGAATTGTGTTTTGCAAGTAATGGAAACCATGGCATATGAATATAATATGAACAGGAGAACAGAGACTTTTGACCTATTAATGCCTTAATTTTCTCACTTGAACTCCATTACATGTTACAGGGGATGTGCTGTAGTGTACTGTGTCTGGTAAACAAGGTAAACAGCGGCCAGTATGAATACAAAGATAGATAGATAGACAGACAGACAGACATCCATAGTGGAATCTGAAAGTTCCACTATGGAACTTCAAAGACTTCAAAGGTTTATAGAATAACAAGGGACTTTCTTGGGGTGGATTATGGCTATTTTTCTTCAAACCGTAACAATGTCTAGGGGCCAGAAAATGCATGGTCTACATACTGATTAGAGTTTGATTGTATTCCAGTCTCATTTGTTCGTCTGAGGGAGTCAGAGCTGTACATTCTGTTGTTGTTGATGCTGTGTGTGTGGGCGTATGCGGGTGTGTATGTGTGTTAAAGGGTTTTGAGGTATTTTTGTCCCTGTTGTTTTTCAGCGAGATATTTAATTTTCTCTTTTTCTCGCAAATCCATGGTCAGTCCCATGTGTTAAATATCTCCTTATCTCTTTCTACTGTATTTATCACTCTAGTATTACACACACACTCACACTTACACTTGCATATACATCACAGGTTTAACCCACACAACAATTAACATGTTCATCAACAGACAAGTTTTACTAATTCACTCTGTGACGGAGGTCAAATTGACAAAAATAGCAAACCTACCAGTGCTGTCCTCGTACACCACAGTAAGTTTTTTCCACTTGAAGAAGGTGACTACGTCGAGTATGGCCCTGGCAATGGCGGTGTACTCTGGGTACAGGTTGATGAAGAAGGTGTCCTTGTTGTCCACTGAGGGGTGTTTCCAGCGGGTCTGGATGTGTGGCACCTCCAGAGCGTTACAGATGGACTGGACGGCGCTGACCGAGGAGCTGTGAGACGGGCCGAACACGGCAACCACCCCGAGAGCAAGCTGGTCACACACTGGTGGACAATAACACAAAGTCAACAGACCATCTTTACAGCAGGCATTTTGAAATAGCAGGGTAATCACAGGTGTTACCAATGACATTAATTATAGTGAGCCTGAATGAACAGTACCAAAGATGCTCTATTCAAAAGATGACACATTACAAGCTGCACCAATGGTGTAAAACAATATACACTTCCTGTTTCCTAAGTGGGCATGGGTGTGGAACACAAAGCTTGGGTATTTTTGATGGACTGATGGACTATTGCTTGTCCATGTCAACACAGTGCACCACTAGATACAGTACAAATTTAATGTTTGCGCCTTATCTTGCTGTACATTTTTATCTGCTAGCTTAGTATCTGATATCAACCCAGAACAAGTTCTATCAGTAATAATATTCTCTAATAATTCACATTGTCGCATTTAAGTCCCTTTCAGTTTACACTGCTCAAAAAAATAAAAGGAACATATAATCATCAGAGAGTAACAAGTCAATCCAAGTCAATCAAACTCCTGTTATTTCAAGCTGCCCACTTAGGAAGCATTACTGATTGTGAATCAATTTCTCCTGCTGTTGTGCAAATTGGACAGACAACAGGTGGAAAGGAGAGGTAATTAGCAAGACAACCCCTATAAAGGAATGGTTTTGTAGGTGGTGGCCACAGACCATTCTCCTCTCTGCATCCTTTCTGATTGATCCTCAGCTGGTTTTTCATTTTTCCAGTGCCCTCGCCACTAGTGGTATCATGAGGCGGTATCTACAGCCCACAGAAGTTGCTCAGGTAGTGCACCTACTCCAGGATGGTACATCCTTACGCACAGTGGCAAGAGGGTTTGCTGTGTCCCCCAGCACAGTGTCAAGAGCATGGAGGAGATACCAGGAGACAGGCCAGTACACCAGGAGAGGTGGAGGGGGCTGTAGGTGGGCAACAACCCAGCAGCACAACCGCTATCTGCTTCTTGGTGCTAGGAGGAACAGGAGGAGCACTGGCAGAGCCCTCCAAAATGACCTCCAGCAGGCCACTGGTGTGCATGTTTCTGCCCAAACTGTCAGAAACAAACTCCATGAAGGTGGCATGAGGGCCTGATGTCCTCTAGTGGGACCTGTGCTCACACCCCAGCACCGTGCAGCCTGATTGGCATTTGCCACAGAACACCATAATTGGCAGATTTGCCACTGGCACTCTGTTCTCTTCACAGATGAGAGCAGGTTCACACTGAGCACATGTGACAGACGTGACAGAGTCTGGTGACGCTGGGGAGAACGTTATGCTGCCTGCCACATCCTCCAGTATGACCGGTTTAGTGGTGGGTCAGTGATGGTCTGGGGAGGCATATCCTTGGAGGGCCGCACAGACCTCCACGTACTAGCCAGAGGTACCCTGACTGCTGTTAGGTACCGGGATGAGATCCTCAGACCCATTGTCAGACCATATGCTGGTACAGTGGGCCCTGGGTTTCTTGTGGTGCATGACAATGCCCGGCCTCATGTGGCTGGAGTGTGTCAGCAGTTCCTGTATGATAGCATTGATGCTATTAACTGGCCCGCCTGTTCCCCAGACCTGAATCAAATCGAGCCCCTCTGGGACATCATGTATCAAAGCATCCACTGCCGCCACATCGCACCACAGACTGTCCCGGAGCTGACTGATGCCCTGATCCAGGTCTGGGAGGAGATCCCCCATCCGTCGTCTCATCTGTCATCTCATCAGGAGCATACCCAGACGTTGTAGGGAATGCATACAGGCACGTGGAGGCCATGCACACTGCTGAGCCACATTATGAGTGGTCTAGGGTAAATTCACACAAGTTGGATCAGCCTGTGATCTGATTTTTCCACTTTGATTTTGGGTATGGTTCTGAATCCAGTCCTCAATGAGTTAATGATTTTGTTTTCCATCGATTAATTTTACATTAGTTTGTTCTCAACAAATTACACTATGTAATTAATAAAGATTTTCAACTGGAATATTTCATTCATTGTGATCTGGGATGTGTGATTTAAGTGTTCCCTTTATTTTTTTTGAGAAGTGTATTTTTATCCAGTTGCAACGTGACCTTGGCAGCACTGAAACCAGAGGCAGTTAGAGTGTGTTGCTGAGACAGAGACAGGTCTTGAACAAAGTTAATTTTCTCCTGATGTGTTTGTCTGAAAAATGCCATTTTGGTGTCAATATGTCTGGAGGACATGTGGCTTCTGAAAAGTGGGTCAGATATTTACTACATGGAGTGAAAGAATCGGTTATATTCTGCACTGACGTTCACTTCTGCCATTGGAGTACATTGACTGAGGGCGGCATCAGTAACACCTTTACCTGCTATTTACCTGCTATTCATGACTGTTTTGAAAAAAGTGTATTAGTTGGTAGGCCTTTACCATCTCTTGATGTGCAAAACACATACTCTCACTTTATTTCTAAACCGTACCTAATATCCAATTGCACACCACTGTCGTTTCCAGTAAAAGGAGTACATAGACAATAAATTTGTATGTTATATTTTGTGTTGATCTTACCTCCACAGAACTGCAAGACTTGGCTGAATGTCATTAAAACCAGCTATCAAAACTGCTGAGCGATGATTTAAGTGAGGACCATTTAGATTCAACTGTCAAATGTGTGAAAGAAGCTCAGTGAATAAGCCTGAATCTATATTAGGGCTGTCACGATATTAGATTTTCTCTACACGATCATCGTGGCCAACTTGAATTCACGTCAACAACATTATTATAATGAAGTTCAGGCAAATGAATTTCACTCAAAATATCAGTTCAGGAATTCAGGAAGGTGGAGAGAAAATTTGTAACCATGTCAACTATGTGCAGTCTGTGTGTGTGTGTGTGTGTGTGTGTGTGTGTGTGTGTGTTTTCCCCACATTTTCATTCCTTTAGTCTAAACAGTCAAACTATTAAGCATTTACAGCTGATTCTCATACTCATTTTCTTATTTCAGAAACTGCTATAGTCGGCATACCATCACTCAGCATGATATAGGCTAAAGTTATAGCATATGAGTCGTCAGTCTACTAAAGGCATATCTGATATAAATAATAATACTTATATTACATGAATAACTTTGGAATCTAAGTTTACATCACTTAAGCTGATCATAAAATCCCAGACTGCCGAAACAATCATTTGTCATTTCAACAAAATGAACAATGTTGTGTTATTATTTTTATTTATTTATTTTGTCAACATAGCATTTAAGGTGAGTCTGATTCCCCTCCTACCTCTCCTGGAGGCCTCGAAGCCATCAAAGAGGTTGATCCTCTGAATGTCGTAAGTGAGTGTTGTGTTGGGCATCAGGGTCCTGTTGCGGTTTATATTAGTTACAGCAAACTTGAAAGCCAGCTCATCCATACTCACTAGCTCACTCTCCCGGGTCTCGAAAATACCACCTGCACATGGAGAAGGAGGGGAGGGAGAAAGAAGTCGGGTGAAAGATTTAAAAATAGATGCAACATCACAAATGTTGCTGCTGTCCTGCATTGAAAAAAAAAAAAAAAATCTTTACTCCAACCTTGGTGACTGCCTTTTCTTTTTTCTTTTTTTTTAACTTAAGCTGAAGGATCCCTTGATCCTCTAGGAGTTTTATTCTACCACCAGCAGCCCTATGAAACTCAAAACCCACTGGATAAACTAAAAAATGCATGCTGGCCAAGCTGTTTTCTTAGTTCCTGAAAAGCTGACATACTGGGGATATGGCTTTCAGCTGATACCGACTTTATGTCATTTCATGGACATGGGTCATATAACGGATGTTTCCCAAGCATCTTACAATATTATGCATGCTTACATTTTGTGCAGCGGCAGCTTTATTAGGTATTGTACTCCTAACTCTGGGAATTAGTGTTCTATTGAGCTATGTAAAACCAGATATGGAAAATTCATAATGACCAGAGGAAAGGATAAAAGTTCAGTAATGACACACTCTGAGGCAGACATAAAGTAGTGATATTTAAAAAGATAACATTAAATTCAAAGAAGTAAAATCAGCAAATTGTAGAAAATAAAGCCATGAATAAGACAAGGAGGATGGATGCCAGGAATGAAAAGAGCATGGTTACAATCTTGTGAGTAATTTAATGAATAAAGGTTTATATAAAAGGTTTTACTTTGTGGAACTGGTAATTACACCCACCTATCACTGGACTTCTGATTGGACTCAACGAAAGGCTGTTAGGCAGATTCAAAGTAGAGCAGATTCACACAGACATGTCCATGCCCACATTAATCCCATTACACGCGCTCTCCATTCACTAAAACACATCCTGATCAGTTCAACTTTATTTCATCAGAGCTGGGAAACAGAGGAGAAACTTTGGTGTTCTGATCAATAAATAATATATTTGCATAATCACTGGTGATCAGCTTATGGGATATTAACTGCGTACAAATGAATTGAATTGATTTTATGGACAATTTCTTTACAGTGCTGTATGTGGCTGCAAGCACTATGTATGAGAGTGGATAAAATGCAGTCCTCATCCTTTTCATGAGAACCAGAAAATAATATTTACTATCCACACGTTTGAGACTTCACCTGTAAACAGTCAAATAAAGGAATGGTTATAGTGTTCCTGTATTACATATCTTGGAAATTTAATTTATAAATCAGACACTCGTCCTTTTAAGCACATATTGTACAAATAGTGGCAAAACTCAGACTAAAACTGGGCTTTTATTTGCATAACAAATCTTGTTTTTCAATTATGGCTAAAAAGCAGCTGGCCTCTGCTACTTTTTTACGGCATTAATTGATTATGGTGATGTCCTCTACAAGAACACTCCCTCTCAGACTCTGTGTATCATGGTGCGCTTAGATTTATCACAAACTGTACAGCTCTTCCCCATCACTGTGTTTTATATGACAGGGTAGGTTGGTCTTTTTAGTCAGTGCGTGGGCTCATGCTCTTGTTGTAGTTTTATTTAGAAAGTAATTCCTGGCTTGCTTCCATCGTACTTATCTGAATATGTCAACAATAAAAGTGCTGGAAGTGATTCCCTGTGATTTGGAAACCTTTATCTGCGGTCTGTACCTGCCATGAGGACTTGAACTTGGTAAAAGGGCTTTTCATTTTGCAGCCCCTTTTGACTGGAATCTACCACAATGAGATCTTAAACTGGGAGCTCTTGTGCCTTTGTGCTTGTTTAAATCTGCTCTTCAGGATCTGGAGGCTCGCCTGTCTTGTTGTGATTGTTTTTAACCCAGATGGTCATGATAATTCCCTTGTTCTCTTTTATCTATTTATAATGATGTAAGTTTTTCCTCATACCACTGATGCACTGCACTGTGACACTTTTCATATCTGCAGTTCCTTATGTATGTCCATATATGTCCATCTAGGGAGTTTTTAATCTCAGCTTTCTTGGTTAAAAAAAGGGGTAAAATAAAATACATTTTTTTAAAAAAGGCAGTAAAGTCTAAAATTACCCCTGAATATTCTCTGCAGGCTGATTTAATGAGGGTCATTTCAGATGATTCTTTTTATGCAGGCTAAATCTACCCGTCATAAACACAGCCATAAATATGTAATGTCTGCAATAAAGGCTAATACTTGCAGTTTCAAAACCTCCAAATTTAATATTCTACGAGCGGCGAATAAATTTGGAATTCCCTCAGGAGCACGTGAACGATGATAAATTTCAGCTGCTCTAAGATGAATAATCCCTATTTTTCTCAGAGACACAAAGTGTATTCCAAACACTTCCTCCTCAAAGGGGATGGAAGTCACACAAATTCAAAGGTAATGGCTCTTTTACAGAGAGTGTTCTCACTGTTGGAGCACAGGGACCCAAGGCCACACACCAAGCCACCGCCTGGACTAGCTTTGAAGAAACAATGGTGTCTAGACAGACTGCTGAAATTGCCCTGAAACCCCTCATCAAGTCCAGTGGTCTGAGTGCAAAGGACGTAAGGTGTGGACTCAAAGGGAAGACGAAGTGGAAGCAGCATAATTGCTCCAGCAGTGTGAAAGGGCAGAAAATAAAAAAAAAAGTGCTTCAAGATCTGCTCTTGGACTCTTTTAAAGAGCCTTTTTCAAACACTGGAGTCAGTCAAATCAGTCAGCCAGAGAGGGAGGAAAAATGTTCATCTTGATTGTCAGTCTTGTTGTTACATTTTCAGAGCACCTCACCATAGATTAGATCAGTTTTTGCACCCTTGCCCATTCAGCAAGTGTGTACTTATATATGTTGAATCTAATTTTAAACCACAAAGTATTTGTTCAGTCTAGCAAATATCTCCTGTCTCTCCTCTGCCACTGATGACTGACTGCAAATAAATGTGTTTAACTGAATGAAAAGGAGGAGTTTTCTTTCCTCTTTACACCCTTTCTTGAAGTCGGTTTTAGTATAGCAACAAGCGCAGCAAATATGGAAGTTTGTAGTGGCTGTTTGCCTTGTTCAGGATCACTGCAGTGGTTATGCACTGCAATCCACAACAGGGTTGATCCTGTAGTGACACTGTAATGGCAAGTTGACGTACATGTTGACGTAGAAAAACTGTCATACTGTGCATTATGACAGAATTTAATGTCAAGTTGCAGCATGCAGTGATACTTAGCTGCCTCACTGATGCTTTAATACACCAACATCTGGCATGACAGCAAAAAGCTGGGGCAACTGAACTCCTTGACACAACAGTTCACTGGGCCATCCTAACCACTGAGGACGGCCATAATTTCCGCTGCTATCTCACTGAATAACACAAAACGTCTGGTTTGCCATCTACTGTCTACTGTCAACATGCAAACACAGCTTAAGATGTCTGTTTGGTGAGTCTGAAGTAATTTCTGCTTGTTCAACTCCACAGACACTGGAAACAGTGGCTCTGCAGAGATCTGTATTCCTGTTGTTACATACAAGCCTCTCAGTTAAAGGATCTGAGTGAAAGGCCACCCAATCACAGTCATTTGCCCGGCACAAAAAGTTTGATCTTGTTTAATTGGTGCTGACCCATAACAAGACAACTACACAATGTCGAATTGATGCACATGGCGTATGATAAAATCTAACCAGACCTCACAAACAGCTGGGAACAACTGGTGTGCCAAGAACATCTACAGTACAGCCAGAGTAGCTTTTATGTCAGTGTCCAGATTAGCAGAGTTCAGTCAGCCTGAACGTCGCTCTGGACATAATGTACTGTAGGTTTTCTCCCTTAATCAATGTCTGAAGCATTCAGTTGACAAACTTGATCAATGGCTGATATGTCTCACTCCAAAAAGGTTGCACAGAATGATTTATCTGTGCTGCTGCAAAGCCAAAAAGAATTCAAAGGTTTGATTAGTTTTCTATGCACAGATGCTTAAGTGAATTGCATCATTCAGAGGAATATTAATATGTTTGCAAACTGCAAACACCATGGACTTTCATGCATACACATGCACACGTGCGCACACACACACAGAGAGGCACACACACATTCGCAAATACAAAACACAGAGACACATGCACTCACCATTGTACAAAGTGTACATACGAAATTTCAAACAGCCCATGCCACCAGTAAATATTCATAATTGTGATGGCTGCCAATTAGTAATTACAACAACCCAGACCCATTATGCCATCGACCACATAAAAATGCTATTAGCAGCTTCAGAGATGTAATTGGGTGACAGGGGTGTGATAAAATTGTAGATATGGAGACAGTGCAGAATGGAGAGATTTGTCTGTACAAAGAGGAGGGTTAAAAAGGTGCAATGGAGGGATGAGAGATTTATTTGCCTGCTGGTGTAGGGGCAAAAAAGGAAAACAAGCCAGAGGAAGAATAGATCTGAGCTTTGTGCCAACCTGTCATACAGACCTGATCAATCTCTTCAACAACCCACCAGGGAGATAAAGACGAGTGTCTGTTTGTGCAGCGGGTGTATGTGTGTGTAATCTCATGTCATTCACCCCTCATTTCTCTATTTAATTACCAATAATCATGTTGCACATTAGCCATGCATCAGCTCCTCTTGCTCTGCGGCTTGATCTCTACTACGCGCTACGACTGCTGCAGTTTTAAAAATGGCTTTCACTGAACACGGTGGTTTCTGCTTGCGAAAGTGAATTGATGTACCTAGCACCACTAAAAGCATCCACTCAATCCTAAATAATGAAGAATAATTCACCTCTGAAAAACAGGTCCACCTGGCTTACTAGACAGCATAAATGGCTGTAAGAATTCCCATAAGCCCTCTTAAGCCCTTTTTAAAATGCGCCTTGGGTATCCACATTGTACACAGGTAGAGCTTATCTGCCTAAAACGCAAGTACACCTAAGATGCATTGAGGGTTGCTAGTGAACCGATCACTCAAAACACAAAACACTTTAGCTGGGGGATGATCAAATGATTATGGCCAAATTAAAGGGTAAATATGATATAAAAGTTGTTTTTTTCCAATCCATATTGACATATCCCCTAATGGCAACTAATGCCTGTCTAAAAAAAAAATCTTAAGGAGATTTTATGGCAACTCTGCTGTTATGACATCTTTGCTTCATTTAACATTCAACAGTTCCCGGAGAAAAGAGACAGGAAGAATATGGGGTGGGGGTGGGTGACATGCTTAAAGGTCATGGGCTACATCCAAAACCAGGATGTCACAGGTACATGCATGGTGTTCACCTTGGTCAACTGAGCCACCAGAACGTCCCACATCATCCCTCCTCATTTTAAAGGTAAAATATTATCTTGATTGAAGACAGCAACAAACACATCAGTTCACACCATAATGGCAAAATATATAAAGTGCTGCATTCAAAATGTTATCTAAGTAAGCACAGAAGGAGTCTGGTTGCATTCAAATTTACCTAATCATTGTATGTATAGTGAAAGAATTGGTGCCTCGAGGTTCCCACCCTGACAAACCCAATGTAGTCTGTCAGTGTGCAACAATTCTCACATCCCTTCCCCACTCCATCTCTGCCCTTTCTTTGGCTTCTCTCTCTCCTCTCCCTATTCTCCAGTTCATTCCTTCGAGGGTTTGAACCTTCAGCTGCAGAGATATTTCCAGACCTCTGACGCCAAAGTATCCGGACTCTTCCTTCTCCCAACAGCACCAACCAGCCTACAGCACATCAATAACAGCTCTTCTCTGCAGCATCATCAACCAGCACCCATCTTCTCTATCCTAACTGAACAGCTCACCCATCTGACCCAACTCCCCTCTATTGTAACTAAATAACTGGGCAAAATATACTGTATCTGAAAATGTTGTATCACACATCAGCAATAAAAGTAGGTGCTATATTTACAACATCTGACGAAAAGGAATGAGTAAACAGGGGTTAGACATTCCAAGTCAAGATGCAGAGAAAAAGCAAGGCAGAGAAAGAGGCAGTCAAAGATGTAATGGAGGGCAACCTTGCGCCTCTTTACAAAGTAGGTTCATTACATACACCATAGAAGGCAGTGTAAAAGACGAGGTTAGGGACTTTTAAACCACTGGCTCCCGAATGCCACTGGGGCCAAAAAGTCTGCAGGTTTTGATTGCAACAAATCTCTACAGCAGCTGATCTCACTGATTAGCACACTTTCAACTCGGGAGGAAGAACTAATCAGTGAAATTAGTTGGACTGAAAGCCTGCAGACTCTTGAGGACCATTGTTTTAAGGGAAAAAACAAATTACTCATTAAAAATTTAAAAAAAAAAAAAAAAAAAAACTAAATTTTGCTCCAATTGGAAGTTTTTGTTACTTTTTCTTTTTTTACTATTTTATAACAATCACTGACTAGAGTTCATATTTTCTCACCTTTTGTTTACCTCTATGTTACAAAGCAGGGTTTGGGTGGGGTGTGGGGGATACAGTTATAAATTAAAGTGTCACCTAAGATGCGTATGTGGACTGAGCCACATGCATCACTGAAAGATCACTGAGATGGACGATTAGGAGACTTCATTTTGACAGTGATTGAAACCACCAGATATAGGAATATCATTTGTCTTTTCTCACATTCTCTCTCTCTCACACACACTCTCTCTCTAGGCCAAAAACAGATTATCATCTACTTTAGAAAGCAGCAGGAAATGCATGTGGGAGAGTAAAGGGATCCTAGCTGTCAATGTGAATGACACATTTCCCTGCACTCCACCCCTCTTGTTGAGAAAACATACAGTAATGATTTTGTCCACAACAACAAATCACGGTAACCTAACAACTGAGCAATCAGGGCAAGAATGCAATCAAGGACAAAGACAGAGTTGAGAGGTGGAAAAGAGGGAGAGAGAGAGAGAGAGAGAGAGAGAGAGAGAGAGAGAGAGAGAGAGAGAGCTGTGGTTATAATGACTGCTGGCCACCTAAAGGCCCAACAGGTTGCTCTAAATATCTGACGAAGATAGCACAATGGCATATATCTGAAGCCTTTTCGCCAGTAGAATTTGTACATAAGTACAAATAGGAAAGGAAGAACAATTCTATATTAAATCTCTGTATTACATATCAAGCTGTTTTATTTTGGTCCAGAAAACACTGATGATGCTGATGTACTGTGTATTAAAGATGGTCAAGTCAAGATATTAGGGTCAAACAGCCTCAGCTGTACCATTTTGGCACTATTGACTTCCCACAAAAACAAACAAAAAAAAAAAAAAAAAAAACTACCTATCACATTCCCTCTAAACAGCAATAGCAGGTATTGTATATTGCTAATTATATTTTGCCATTACTGACACTGACAAAAACATTCTGTTCATTACAGGCACGGCTCATGCTGGCACAGGACTAAAACGTCCTCACAGGTTGAGTCTCTGTCAGGTCTCAAATCCATTAACTTGGTGCTCACAGAGAGAATAGACATAAGTGCCACTGACTCAGACAATTCAAAAGTGCCCTTTTAAATTAGACAGAGGAGAGAAGTGGGTTAAAAAACAATTTCCTCAAACCAGTTGGGTTCAGCCTGCTTAACTCAATTTACACATCACACCAGGAAGCTTACAGGACTGTGTGATCCAGGGCAACAAGCACTAAAATTATTCATGCCGGTTTAAGACAGACTACACTCTCCACTCAGGATGAGTCTCTCTCCATTTTGAGCCCAAAAACCCTGGGTTTCTGCCAGCAGGATAGATGATCATGCCTCTGAGGCGGCCAGCTCCACAGCATATATCTGTGACATGCAGAAGTGAGAGCCAAGTTTCCAAAACTCTGCTAAATTGGCTCAAGAGAGATTTGTTCATTTTCCTAATGGTCGGTTGTTTGAGAAAAGAGAACTAATGAATGAAAATAGGTAGGTAGCCTTTTCTGAATGAAGGTCACATCTCCAGCTTAAATGAAGCAACTCCTGAACAGATTCTGAGAAGTGACACCTTCAGAGTGTGATCCTCTCTCTCTCTCTGTCTGTCTGTCTCTCTGTCTCTGTCTGTCTCTGTCTCTCTCTCTCTCTCTCTCTCTCTCTCTCTCTCTCTCTCTCTCTCTCTCTCTCTCTCTGTCACACACACACACACACACACACACACACACACATATGTAAATCTTCTGGCAATCCCTGCACTTGTGTTGTCCAGGGTGTGAACTGGACTATCAAAGCTGAAATTATTGGTCTGGAACAGTCCTGAATATTGATGAATGACCCAGAGCTAAACTCCAGCTCAGATGTAGCTCAAGTGTGAACTGCACAAGATGAAATCTTGATAAAATGAACAAATGCTGTCCCTTTGGAAATAAATATAGCCTATGCTGAAATATGCTCCCAGTTATATTTTCAAAATGTATACAGTAGGGCCAGTAATGTACGTATGAGTGGCCAAACATTTGGATATACTTTTACGATTCTACGATTAATAGATACATACATACACACACACACACACACACACACACACACACACACACACACACACACATACACATACATATATAGATGTACATATAGACATATATTTGTGTGTATGCATGTGAGTGATAAAAAAAAGATAAAGACAAGCCTGTGTGTGTGTGTGTGTGTGTGTGTGTGTGTGTGTGTGTGTGTGTGTGATGATTTTAGCTTTGATGGCCTGATGCCAAAATGTGAATACCTCTTGGCACCAAATAAAATTATTACTATTGTTTTCCCCTCTCTGCCAAAGTAAAATCAAATTTAATATATTATTCAGAGTCATAGGTCTACGGGCCATGTTGTGCAGCTGGCCAGCTTCCTTTTGGTCTGTGAAGCATGTCTTCCTCACAAGCTGCAAAGCTGCAGTGGGAAACATAGTAGAAGATGAATGAATGAATGAATGAATGATCCTCCATGATATTCGCCACTCAATGTATTTATTTAGGTTCATTTACACCATTTTTGTCCACACACAGTTGATCTGGGGTACACTTTTGGACCATCAGCTGAGAACCACTCGAGGCTCGTTAAATTTGATGCATTTCCTATAGCCACTCTGAAGCACCTTTTGTCAAGTATCTTTCTAGGTGACACTGCTGTCATGTGATCCAGCCTCCAACCTCTAAGCGCGTCTCTCTCCAAATTAACGGCAAATGTCAAGATGGCACTGACACCAATTTTCCCAATTATTCAGTCAATTAGAGACCAGTATCCTGCCTCCATTCTTAGCGGACTCGAGCCCTGAAACTGGGATAATGAACACAGCCCGCAGCGGTCACCAGCCTCCCTGCCAGGTGAGGCTCTCACTTCTCTCAACTCCGCTACACGGCGCTTATGACAGCAGGCCTGCGGATGATTACATCGCCCTCCTCTCTGACTCCATTACATCCATCTCAGTGATGGATACGCTGTCAGCACACTCGGTCTCAGTGAAGATGTGCTGCGGGGGGACGTGATTTTGAATGGAAATGCTCCAACAGGCTCTCTGGTGTCGAGAGAGCATATAAGAATCGATATCTATTAGCGTGTGTGTGTGTGTGTGTGTGAGAGAGAGAGAGAGAGAGAGAGAGAGAGAGAGCATAAGTCTGTTAGTACATCTCAGTTTCAGTCGGCTACCTGGCCTGTAGTTTTAAAGTCAATTAGCACGACAAACGACGTCACACACACACACGCAGCGGGCGTGGCGGCCTTTTGCTGCCTAATCATGAAAAGTTGAGAATTTTGATTCTGGTCGATTTGTAAATTATTAAACAAAATTTGTCTCTGCAGTAATGGCAAGCTTCTATATTAATTATTTTCATTTGACACAAAAAATACTTCCAGCGCTAACGAGAGGATGAATGGCGCACCTCACTGCTGGCAATATACATGTATTTGTCGTTGTAAAGTAATTAACCTGACGCAGGCTTGTCACTAAATATGAATAAACAGAGGACTTTGGCTCCAAATGCGTCCCCCTAAGGCCATGGCTATATCATAGCTGACAGTTTTTGTTTTCCATCATACAAACAAAGACTATAAGATCACATCTGGAAGTCATTTAGGCAAAGATTTGGTGAGTGCTAATGCCTTGGCCATTACCAAATGACCTTTGTGTCTCCAGGGAGTAAGCAGTATTTTGTCTTTTGTTGGGGGTAATCTTTTCCTCCGCATTGATGGCCAACCATCCCAAACAGTAAATAACTACAGGAACCCTGAGCTCAAAATACCAGATATTTTTTTTACCATATGATTTTAAAAGAATCACGAAAAATATAACATGGAGAATGATAGCCCTGATCACTGGCATACTCTCCGTTTGGTTCTGTAAGCACCGTTACGCACAAAAGAAAAAAAAAGGAACAAGCTTTGTCTTTTGTATAACTTGAGATGGAACAATTTATAGCTGCACACAGGTAGGATTTGGCTCCTTTATCCAAGTCAGATACGCAGGGAAACTCCAACAAGCCCGTGCGTAAACAGCTGTTGCGCTTACCGATTCTGAGGACTTGTGCTGAGCTCAGACAGAGCTGCGCCGTGACGAGAAGATAAACGAAAAGTCTCTTTCTTTTCTCCATAGTTCTCTTGTCGAACTCACCGTGAATATTTACGGCGCACTGGTACATTGCAACAGAAAGAAACAGCGCTTATCCATGCAGTGGAGCGCCTGGTGTGCCATACCTACAGCGCGTAGCGCAGAACGCAGTCCAAGTTATTCCCAGTATGGGCTTTTACACACCGCATCATGTAAAAAAAAAAAAAAAAAGACATAATCACTACCAGTCACATGGATCCAACTTTCTTATGCTGTCCACCATTCTGTAGCCAAACGTCATGCAAACCAAAACTTGTTGTTGAAAACAGCAGGCGAAACAGGTCCACTACATTTCGGTGCGCGTCAAGCCAGGTAGGTGCTGAGCGGAATGGAAGCGCAGTGCAAGGTGAAGTAGATCAGATTTAACATAAAGACGACTTCCGGTGAAGTTTTCAAAATTAAATATTTTGTGACAAGTGGCGTCCCAGTAAGCCGGAGCTTTTTAATGATGTCATGACACAAAAAATATAAGGTAAGACAGGGACGAGTGTTTCAAATTATTTCAAGGCATGGATGAAAGATTTATGTTATCTAGACTAGAACTACTTTCATGTCTAGATAAGTGAAGAAGTATATAGATAGATAGATTGATTGATTGATTGATTGATTGATTGATTGATTGATTGATAGATAGATAGATATAGATATAAACACGTGTGTGTGTGTGTTTGAAAGAATCTTTTGGACAGATTTCTTACATTTGCTTGAATTACATACAATTCCCTCCATGCGGAAGATGGGCTACTACTACCACTACTACTACTACTACTACTACTACTACTAAACTAATAATAATAATAATAATAATATAGTTCTGAAAATGTGCTCCCAAAATGTGCTGTACACCTGAATACAGGCTGAATTCATACTTGTATTTTGAAGGGAAAGTCGCCTAACATCCGGTCTAATTCTGTCTTTCTCTCGCCAGTTTGGCTGGCTTTGGACTGGATTAGGGGGCAGAGGATTGGCAGCGGTTCTCTCCACCGGTCCTGATGAGGGGGAAATAATCTTCAGGTTACTACAGTACAGATACAAGATAATCTCCCACTGCGGCAGAGAAATGTCCTTAAAAGGCTGGGCGGTCGGAAACCCTGCTTCTAGTGGTTGAAATGTGGCTGCATATAGGAAACAAAATACAAATAAAAAAGAAAGAAAGAAAGAAAGAAAGAAAGAAAGAAAGAAAGAAAGATAGAAAACACAGCACGACAGGTCCACTGCAATTTTAAATTTAAATCTGGGATGTCAGTAGCGTCACCTGATGCTCCCACATCCCAGCCATCACCACGGAAAATACAGGCCTAATTCCCCATAATAGTGGTCCTGGGATGCCTAATTTTTAATGGTCCTATACTGGGATTTGTTTATTTGGGATGTGTGTGCTCTGACATCTGTACAGAGCCTACAAAATCAGGCCTAATCATAGGACCAGGCTCTTTATTCTATTTTTTGCAGGCTGCTGTTTGAACATTGGCTGTAGTAGCCTGATTCAAAGTGAGACCTGCAAGACAAAGAGATTTCCGACAACAAATTTTGCTCCTGTATATCCTGCCCTAAACTGACCCATAGGCCTTGGCTATCAGACCAGTGTTCAAAGGCAAAATCTGTGTGACTCCAGATTTCTTGTGTTTCTATCTCAATGGCCTGTCTGTGGGCTCTTTGCCAAATCTACAGACCACACAGCTGCCCTGATCTTTAGTTTAACCAGGAACACCTGACAAACACACTTGGACCTCCAAAAGTAATAAATTCATAAATCTGAGTGAACTCATGCGTCAGATATTTAGATGTTTCAAAACATATACAATTAGTAGTTAATGAGATTAATCAATTTGTGGTGCAACAACACATTTGCACATTTAACAGTAATATATTTTCACTTCTCAAAATATTTATAACAAAGAATTCTCTTCTAAATGAACTGAACTAGGCCTGCTTTTTTTTTTTTTTTTGGTTATAGTTTGAAAAATAACTGTCATAAACATAACTGAGCCTTTTTTATTTTATTTTTTTTATAAAGTCCACTGAGTCTGTCCTCTGTTAGTTACAGCTGTATCAGCCTTGTCATTTCAGATAGGCCAATAAATTACTCTTCCAAGATAATGTTGTCAGAGTGGTTGTCAAATCTGACCTTACTCAGCAATTTATTCCATGCCGTTTTTTTTTTTTAGTAACTATGAACTGTCATTCCTGCAAAAAAAAAGTTTTAAATTGTCCTTTTGACCAATCCTAGTTCTTTTAATTGCCTCCAGCTTCAGAACAGACTTTTTCATCATCACAACTGTATAGTGATCATCCATCAAAATTCTAAATTACTTTTATTTCTCTCCACTTCCACTTTCACTTATCCTCAGAAGCATGAAAACTACAGCATGGTCTGGAGTTGATGAATAATCTTTCCATTTCAGCAGTCCAGGATGATTACACAAAATTAAAATTGATTCTTTAGTGCCACCTGCTGGAGAACTCTGCTAAATAAGGCTGTCAGAAAAGATGCTGCATGAGGAAAAAACATCCCCAATGCTGTTTCAGAAAAAAAAAAAAAAAAAAAAACTCAAATTCAAGTCACACAAGTTATTCAAAGTATTACTTCATAGTAGTCTATCATCTAAACAATCCTGTGTGTAATGAATAATTACCACCCTCTGACAAAATTAAATTTAGAAAATTTATTTTCCTGTTAACATAAAAATGATAATACTCCACAGTTGTATGTACGAACACAGTTTTAAAAGTACAAAGGGGGAAGTCAAAGAAGTTGTCACAGGCTTCATCTCTATAGACAGGTGATTGTTCCTCACAAGTCTCAGGGACAGGTCCTCACCGGGTCAAAACTAGGTCCTCATCACCCTGTAAACTAATCTAATAAATCAGCATAAGAAGAAGACAATAACATCAAGAACATCCAAAGCGTATTTCTCCCCTCAGCCTCCTCACAACCCGGGCCCCAGTGACCAGACTAGCTTACAGATTTCCCCCCTCACAGTTGGGTAAATAAGTGCAGGTTCAGTACATCCATTAAGGTGCTGAGCAATCACTGTGTTGTTGTGAAAAGATGTTGTGAAATGGCATGGCCTATATAGTGGTGAGGGAATACAAGGAGAGTGACATGAGAGGTTAGAAGTGGAGAGACATTTTAAGAAGAGTGTAGGCTTGTTCTTGTATAGGTTTGCTCCATTCCAACCAGATGTCTGTCTTGAAAGGTGCACTGCACAAGACTGCCAAGAGTCGATTGAAGTGAGGATCGTTTAGACGCAGACAAAAACTCTGCAGTAAGCACAAAATTGCCTGGTTTTAGTCAACAAGGTTTCCATTGTTGGGCGACTCACTCCCCGATTAACCTTTTCTTCCTTGTTTTGTCAATCAACCCTAATTTTTGCATAGTGCACCTTTAAAATTGGTCTGTCTGAGTCAGCTCTTTTTGTGGTTCTGATGCTGTTGGACATGGTAAGGACAGAAGGAGTTGCAGATATGCCTTTTCCACCAAAAACGTTCTGGTTCTCGAACTGGTTTGGTTCAAGATTCTTGGTACCACTGGCCATATTTTTTTGACCAGTTTTTGGAGTTGGACCATTGCATCATGGATGGGCGTGCTCAACGGAAAATAAACTCTGGCAGCACATGAGTACATCGTCACAGTGACCTCGCCTGCCTGCTGTCTCCTGCAGGACAGAGCCCAACCCATCATACCTGTTGGTATAATTAGCCTACATATTATCTCAAAGCCCTGATAGAATTCAGTTTGAGAATTATAAACTCTAAGTTGTTTTTCATGTTATGTTTATATTTGGAGACATGTATGCAAGTGTCAGGGAATCTGTTTTAGTGTTGGAAAAAAAAACATTTTTAACCAGACCACAAAGTTTTCTTGGCAGTTGTCTCCATCTTTCCTTGTAGAACAATACACACCCACCTGGTTCCCACTTGACAACTATTAATTTCTGGCTGTAGCTGAGAACCAAGTTTTGTGTTCAAGAACCAGTTTATATTTGGTGGAAATGCAAAGACCGGTTCAAAATTTGGTGCACAAACCGGAAAGGATTTGGTTCTTTGTTGGTGGAAAATGAGTAAGAGAGAAGGCAGACACCAAAAACTGGTCCAAGGATGACAAGTCAGCTATACGCAGTTACAGTACGGTTACCAACATGTCTGTTGAACTGAAAAAAAAAAACAAAAAACTAAAAATTCAAGTAAAACAGGACTGGTAGGGGTATTACAATTTAAATAATCAAAGACTTGGAATCAGAGGAACACAAGTGACCTTTGGGATAAAAATGGTATGGTAAAGGTGCATGGTGCAAAATTGTTGAGGGTCGACATAAGTGAGGACACTCGGTGGTTGAGTATACATGATTTTCATCGTTGCATCTGACTTCTCACTTAAATGGACCCGCGGCAATTTTGCAAAATACCCCTTAAATGTCTTGAGAGATCAGTTACCAAAAGAACAATGAAAGATTTTGGCCAAGATTAGGCAACAACATGATGATGTCTGGACATAAATGTGCAGGGAACCAGGTGACTTTACAGTGAGGTGAGCCTGCTTCGTAATACTGGGCAGTTGAATGTGCTGCAAACAGGAAGCTAAAAAGTTAATAATGAAATAAAGCTTAGGTAGACTTTAATATCTATTGTCCATTTAAACGGATATGCTGGGAGACATAAGTCAAAACAACGCATTTTTATAATATACAAGAAGTTAACGGCACTCTATTGTACTCCTGACTATTACACTAGTGTGCAGCCGATAATTAAGTTAAAAACAATGAAAGCACAATAAAGCTAGTTGGATTTCACAATATTTTACACAGCAGTCGTAAGCCAAAAAGCCCCTGAAAAGAAGTTCAGTAACACACAGCCCTTGAGTGTTAAAATACAAACACAGTTTCTGAGTCAGAGAAAAATAACACCCACATTCCTGTGTTGAAAAATAGACATTTTTTGGCCAGAAGGTCATGGTTCAGTGATGATGTCTCTTCAGTAATGTGTGTATGGTACAATAGCTGCCTGGAGTCTCTGCGTCTGTGCTTCTGTGTACTGTACTTGCACTTTGTGTATGCACACTTGCTTGTTTTGTTGCGTATTCATGCAGTGCAGGTCTTATTAATACGTTCACATACATTTCCACAGTTGCGTGTGCACCTGGGTGTATGTCCAAAACAGTGAGGTTTCTCTCTCTTCCTTCTGTTTGAGTTGAAGCATCTTGGGACAAGGAGCTGTGACCGAAACCCCGATAGAGCAGATGAGGATATTATTTTTCCCTTCGCTCACTGGTGTTTCAGTGCCTCAGGATTGTCAGAACATGGGAGGTGCAGGAAAGGTGGGAAATGAAGGAAGGTGGAGTAGAGATATGGAGAGGATTGTTTGGGTTGTAATTCCTTCTGTATGAGTCTAGAAATGTCTTTTCCTCCCAATTCTCCCTTTAAAGCTTCTATGGTACCATTTTCCCCTGGTCCTACTTTTTGTGAGGAGCCAGAGAATGAGTCTTGTTTACTCCATCTGGAGATACCCTGCTCTTCTCTCCACCTTCAGAAGACATCACTATTGCACCTGTTGGTGTAGTCATCCCGCCGCACCCAGATGGCATCATGGTCCTTGTCGGCTGCCCCCTCCACGGCACACAGAGTTAAAGGAGTGAGTTTAAGGGGGGGTGCTGTGCAACGGGATACAAGAGGGACACCAGTGGACTGGAGGGAGTCCTCATGTCCCCGAGAGGGGATCAAGTCTGAATCACCAACGCAGTTCATTCGAGCACCACCATCGTCTTGCACTGCACTCTGGGAGACCTCACTTCCTCTCTCTGTCTCTACCCCTCCATTCAGGTCATGGCTCCTCATCTCTCCATCCCGCAGGCTGAGTCCTTCCATTTTCCGCTCCAAGTTGGCAGGCTCCGCCGATGAGGCTCGGACAGATTTGCAATACTCATCGTCGTCACTCAAAATGTCCGTCTCCTTCACCGGCTCCACTTCGACACCCTCGCCATGGTCGACATAGCAACCAAGGTCAAACTGCTCCTCCACCCAACGGTCCGTGTCCTCTCCCTGAGGTTTGTGTGTCTGGAGCAGGGCATGCTGAGACAACGGTGAGCAAGGGGAAGGGTGGTGGGAGGAGTCAGAGTCACTGCTGTTGTTGTTGTTGCCGTGGAAAACCAGGTCAGTGTCGATGGTGAAGCGGTTTCTCACCAGCTTCCTGCGGCCAAGAGTCCGAGACGGAGCTGATGCTGCAAAGACAAGAAAAAAGTTGGAGGACTTATAACACAATTAAAAGAACCTTCCTGGTCCTCTTGACTTTTCACCTCACTCATGATCGTACCTGTCTGCCAGAATTATTCATTGCACAAGTGTACAGAATTAACTTTGGGAGCTTGGAAGCCAAGGCTAACTTGAAAACTGCTACACAGTTAATTCCACCCATTAATGCTTGACTTCATGACTTCTAAACTACAAAAGCATATTCTGTGCACACTAATGCAATTTGTGGCAGACAGTGACAAGGACTAATATGGTTCTTAAAAAAGTTTAAGAACACACACACACACACACACACACACACACACACACACACACACACACACACACACACACACACACACACACACACACACACACACACACACACACACACACACACACACACACACACACACACACACACACACACACATTATAATCTCACCTGCTCTATTCATGGTTGGCCGTGCCCCTTTGAGGGCACAGAGACGTTTTCCCCCAAATGGGACATACTGCTGGTTGGGTGGCAGAGATTCTGTCTTAAGCAACTGGCGACGCTGCTTTTCCCTCAGGATGGAGTGGACTGCTTTCACAAAGTCCTTCTTACTGTCTGGAGAGCTGGAAACAAACACACACACACAAACATGCACTGTTACCTACAATTTCATCAAAATATAAGCCATTTAGTTTTTTTTTAATTATTATTCCAATCACCTTACAGTCCATGAGTGCACACTTTTAACTAGTGTTGCATCTGGAGAAAAGCATACCTGCAGCACAGCTGGAAGGTCCTCTCTGGTCTTCCCTCAGACTCAGACTTGGTGTGAACTATCTCACACATTGCTGTACCCTCAGCGTCTGAGAGAGAGATACAAAAGGACAGAGGTGTAATTTACATTTACAAAAGCATTTACTTAATTTCAGACATCAATTGCTTTTGCTTTAGCAACTGACCATTAGGCAAATAAATGATCACACTTGAGCCAAACTGCCAGTGGGGGGATTTAAGGTCTGTCTAAGACAGAATGTGGAGGAGGATTGTGCACAAATTTGCTAATGAGCATGTATCTGTTTTGTTTATGATGATTATCATTTATATTCTGTGGGAGAGGACATTAAAAAGCAGCATCACCCAGCCAACATCAGAATGTCCCACGTCATCAGGACACAACCTCCATGGTTTTGGATTTTGGGTTTGGAACACGAACCCTTTCACCAGCCAGTGACTAAGTGTCCTCCCAAGTGCTGTCCAAACAATTTCTTTGGAGCAGAAATAAACATTTTGTACTGGCACTACTAGAATACTGATAGCAGAGTTCTGGAAAAATTTGTTTTATCTTTCATCTAGTATTGAGAAATGAAGTTAAATACACATATATCCAATGCAGACTCCAGCTCCTGAATTCAAACAGCCAGCAAAGATATTCTCAAACTATGAGCTCCGATATATCTATGGATGTATTTAACACATTTAATTGCAGAAGGTATAAATATTCAAACCCCTAATTGTTTTCCCAATCATGAATAGGTGCCCAGCTCCATTACACAGGCATCTGGCTGCCTGACAGTATCAGTTTTGCAGTCGATGCTTCCTGGCAAGAGGGATTAAACAGCCTCCACAGGTTTCCTCAGATCTGACTGAACAAGATCAATACAGATAGTGGACTAATAAGCAGATAACAAAAGGCAAGACATATGTATGTTTGTTTTTATGCGTGTTTGTTTGTTCCTTTTTATTGTACCATTAATACTATAACTAAATTCTAGTAGTGCTTGACATACTGGCTGATAAATTTGAATTGGAAAGGCAAGCCAAAACTTTACCTGACAAATACTGTATGACTGGTTGTGCGATTGTGTTAAACCTCATTCTGAATCTTGCTCAGCCTCATTCTGAACGTCAACTTCACTAAAACACCTCTGGGTAAAGCGTTCAGGAGACATTGCAGGAGATTAGAAAAGTAATGATGTTGCATGTCACTGTGGTTAACTCACTTGCAAGAGCACGGACTTGGAGAGAGTCGGTGGAGATCATGTGACGGAAGCGGAAGGGATCCTTGTCATCAGTTACAGACGCACGATGAGATCCACCCTGAAAACAGAGGTATTGATTGGAATATCAAACACTGGGCTGGCTGCAATGCATCAGTGTAACAGAAGAGGGTGCAAGAGAGCTGTAAAAGAAGGCCTATGCGTGGTTTCAAAGACACAGCCATCTCCTATACTGTGTTAGGGGACGGCATCATGTGCGTGTAAAGTCTCTTCAGTCTAGTGTACTGTTTATTACTGCTCTCTTTCACAAAGATGGCCTGCTGTCTCGGTGATCAAAGAGATAACCTTAATTTCTTCATGGCCTCAATACGCCTCTATAAATAAAAGGCCACTTTCAAAGCAGCGCAAGGGAAGCCCTCAGCCCTCGAACCAGTCAGCAGACATCCTCCCACACAGTGTATCACACACTAAGAGAGAATAAGAAAAAAATAAAAAGAAGTAGCACTTACGATTTTTTTCCTCTGTTTGGAACAGTCCTTGTACACAAAGACCACTGCTGTTTTGAACACTAGAAGGGGGCAAAGGGAGAGATGAAGCCAGAGAATGAGAGAAACCATTAGGGTGAGCTGCATTCACTCACCATATATATATATAAAGACATCCTGCAGCAGCATTTACTACAGTGAGACCCTGAGGCATCAATGTCAGTGGAGGCTTTTAGATATAGTATTTAACGGAAAAAATGCCTCAAAGTGTTGACATACATTAGAGCACGTGAGGGGAGCCACGACACGGCAAATACAAAGCAATGACTTCCTCCTACTGTTGCCATTCAAGGGAAAGCCCTTATAGATGCAATATTTATTCATTCTCTGTGTTCAAGCCAAGTAGCATTTCAAGACAGATGGCACTTATGGTTCCTTCGAGGAAAGAGAGAGATCCCATTAATGTGAATTTGAAATGCTGCACTTCACATGAAAAGTAAAAAAAAAAAAAAAAAAAAAAAAACATAATGGAGAGATCCCTCATGCAATGCCCCATAAATCATCTCCTTTAACCAAGTCTATTTCTGTTCCACCTGTCAGCACACTACCTAATGGTATTATCTGGGATAAAGTGCCATGACAGAACCAACAATGAAATTATTCTGCCACATACTGAAAGTCTTCAACTTATTCCATTACCGTCATGCACCTAATGTTTCTTTAGAGCAGAAGACATTCAAATATTCAGTTCAGTCCAAGCAGAAATATTTCTTTGTTTGATAGATTATCATTCCTGTTGCCAAACAGCACCTGGGGAAGTCCCACTGCCCGCACGGTATCTACAGTCTATAAAGATTTCTGTTCGTCCATCCAGCTCAGAACATCCCACATTGCTTTGCTAGTATTTAATATGAGTTTGAGCTCTTTTCAATTCATCTGTCCATCTCAAATCCTCATCTCATAAGGATTTTCAGAGTTATGTAATTTTTTAGCAAACCCTGCCAATAAAGATACAGTCAACATTTTTTACAGAGTTTGACTGGAGTTTAATTTAGCCTTTGGAGCTTTTTTCTCCCATCAACATTCAAAATCTTAGCCTGTTTTAAATACTGGGTATGATTTAGAAAAATATACAGAATCAAAAACTGCAAGTCATTGTGCAAAATGCTGAGACAATAACCTTTACAATGGAAAAAAATGCCTTGATAAATACATTTATATCTAAAAGCTAGTGACAAGGGTGTCATATAGCAATGTAATCCAGTATGCACTGGGTCCTTATCAGTGAGCCTTACCAAAAGCAGACAGATCTGGGTCTTTTTTGCTCTTGACCAAAGAGGATGGTGGGTTGATCCACATTACAGTGGCATGCAGCAGCAGATCACCCATTGAGAGGTCAGCCACCTGGGACATACGAGAAGTTAATGTGGTTAGAGGGGACGTGAGAAATTATTTTTTTTATTGGATTTACTGTGGACTGCTTTTGGTGAAAGGGCATATCATGAATCATATGTGCTCTGCATCCTTCCATCTCCAAATTTGGCAACTAAAATAATCTAATCAAAAATCATGCACTCTGTAATTTTTTACCTCTTTTTTATCCGCAGTCTGTTCATTGATGAGTTGGTCAAAAACAGCCCCATACTCCTCGTGAAGCTTTTGCATCTCGTTGATGTGGCTCGCCACTTTGTTCATCGCCTTCATTGCAACTTCATGGGACAGAGAGGGGTCATAGTAAACACCAGACCATATACATATAGATATGATATGCTGTACACTTATTAATGTGCCTGTCAAAGCTGGATGAGCAGAAATTATTTTAGTCTCTATTACAGCTTATGTTCAACTTTATACCAAAAAGAAAACATAGCCAATGCAGCCGATTCCTTACCATCCAGGTGATAGTGTTCCTCACTGTCCGGGTCAGTGAGAGAGTAGAGTTCCTTCAGAAGCAGTGGGTACTTCAAGACCCTCTGAATGGGTTTGATCAGGTAAGACTCCAGGGTGGATGAGTGTTGCTGTCTGGGGTTTCTCTCCGCCAGGAAAGCCTTGAAGTCTGAGTCTGTCTTTGCTGGAGGAGCATAAACACAAGCATTCATTCGTTCATTTGGTTTCTATATGCAATAATTCCTTTTAAGGGTCACAGGAGATTAGAGTCGGTCTCAATATGCATTCAACAGAGGCCAGGGAAATATCCTGAATGGCTTGCTAGTGCTGAGCAGGAAATGCATGAGCTGATATGAAAGATAACTGCCTATAAACAGATATTCAGCTATCTCTAAAAAGAAGTCCAGATATCTATCTGCCCTGAATTCATACATCTTGAGGGAGGATAGATACATTTTTCTGGTGTTCTGGCAGGACATAGTTCTCAGGGAAAGTCTTCAACCCAGAGGGCTGTGGATTATGTCGGGCATCCGTGTCACTGTCTTTAGGTAGAGCTGCTGCTGTTGGGTTTTTCACATGTACATTTTTGACCATTTGAACTCCACAAAGGAATATGTGCCCAGCCCCAGTGTATCGGGGTGCTGGGAGACAGATAAGATCATCACAGGCTGGAAACCTAAATCGATTGGATTATGGGTAAGTGGTAAAATATATTTTTGGTATTTTGGGTGAACTGTTCCTATATGATGATAAACTGCCAACTGAACACAATTAATTGTTACTCAGGTTAGCTGTAATGCAGAATGATTACATTGCACTTTCAAATGCTTCTCTATGGTATAAGCAACACATAGTGAGGTGGTCTTGAGGAACTAACTGTTGTGTCTTAAGATGGCTGCAGACACTGGCACTGCAGATGACCTTCTCTACCGCAGCTTACACTAGTAGACTGAAATGACATAAAGCCTTTAGGCTGGCTTTCGATGCTCTCGCCCCTTTGGCTTCTGGTTCTGTCATGTCTTCACTAAGCAGAGCTTCCATTTTTTTTTTTTTTCTCTAATACAATACCCCACTAGCCTTTAAGCTGTCACATGCCTTACAACAATCCATAAACCAATGTCAAGGATGTTAGAAAGCATAAAAAAGCAGATGACCTGACCACCTTCAGGCCATCTTTGACATATTGTACTGTGTGTGCTGTAAGTGCACTGTGACCAGTGGAGGGCTGTGTGACCAGTGCCTGCCATGAATGTGTGTATTCCTTTACCTTTAGCCAGGACTTTGGGGACCTTAGTGTGGCTGGCACAGAAGGCGCTGTAGATCTTGAAGCGATCAGCATAGTACAAGAACGATCCGCCCAAGGAGAATAACACTTTCTATGGAGACATATGGCAGAGGTACATGTTATGCTATCATAATGGTAATATCAAGTGAAATCTAACACACATGCCCTCAATCATCTCTGTTGTGATCGAAATAGGAACTTGCTTATATGTCAGAGAAAAGCACTTTCTCCAGTAGTGTTTATGCATGCTTTAAAATCATTGAGACTGCAGTTGTTCTCTTTACTTTCCTTTTTTTTGTACCTGGCCAAAAGGAATTTGGGCAAACACACTTGTGCAATTACAGCACATGTCAATTTCGCATACGATATAGTCATAGAAACCTACCAGAAGTGAATATTGAGCATATACATATAGAACTCGCCCATGAGGGCTGATTGAAAAACAGAAATAGAGCGAAACAGAGCCCTCTCTCCTCACCTTAAATTGCTCTACCCTCTCCAGTTTGTCCAGGTCTGGCACCAGTCTGATTCCATCTTCTAGGGTACGCAGAAACTCCACCTGGAACTCCACCATCTCCCCGAGGTTACCAAACAAAACATCCAGCTACAGAACACACAGAGCAAATTCACTGTGATACTATTTACATTTTTAAGTCGTTATGAAATGAACTGAAAAAACTGAAAAAAAAAAAAATCAGTTTCTTGTATCAAAATACAATAATGTTTTCTTCCTCTAAAAACAAAATAATACGCACACTTAGGAAATGAAGCGAGCAATTTCAACCAATAATATCATGACATCCACCTGTCAATCTTCTACTTTTAGTAGCACAAAGCTTCAGACAAAGATTCACACCCACTTTTCCATGTTCAAATCAAATTCCTCCCAAATTTATGTCCCATCTATCTGCTGTGATTCACCTGGAAATATGTCACCATACAAAAATCGGATACTCTCAAAATACTGTTTTATCTGTACTTTAAAAATACAGTTTATTTAAATATACCCACAATATTTCAGTTTTTTTCTGTAGAGTTTTAGTCTTGGGTGATAGAAATCAAGTAGAAAGTACCTCATCCTGTGTAAGAAAACTCTCCTTCTGCAAGGGCGTCAGGTAGCGCTCTATTAGGCAGCTCAGGTCCTGAAATACACATTAGCATTGGAGATATGAACAAGATCAGCATGTGATCAGATGTTCATAGAAGAACAGTGATGCAGAGCAAAGTCAGATGATGTGGTTGATGTGCTGTCAGCATGTCTGAATTTAAATAATAGAATGTGAAGGGTGTCAAATCAGCTCACACAGGTGTGAACCAAATCCTCCATGACACCCACTCTCACACACACACACACACACACACACACACACACACACAACACGTTTAACATAGTGCATGCCTATCAAGCTGAATTACAACACAGTAACTTAATAGTTATGAATGTGAGATCCTGTGCCATTTGTCAGTGAATACAAGAATACAAGATTTGGCTCACTGATGGGAAAATGACTAATGCACTGTGGGTCGTTTTGAACAGACATTAAACACACACACACACACACATTCCACAGAGCTAGTACTGACTTTGACGTAAGTCTTCTCTGTTTCAACCAGCTCAGTGATGACCTTGCGGAGTTTGTCTGCGTCGGAGAGCTGTCTCTGGGTGACAGTGCCTGCCGTGGGTGGTATGGCTGACACAGGGCTGGGAGAGAGGGAGGATGAGGACGAGGAAGAGGAGGATGACATAGGGCACTCCAGGGGATTCATGTCATGGAGACTGCGGCAGAAAGCGGTGACCTGCTCTGTGCTCTGGGTAGAGACAAAACAAAGACAGAAAAAAACAATGAATTGTCACTTTCTACACATTTTTAGGACTTTTGTATGAATTTACGCCAATGTATTTCATGATTTGTTGCACCCAAAACACCATATAAGTCAAGAAGCACTTCTATTGATGCATTTTTAACATTCTGGATTGAAAAGCAGCTGTTGTCCATCATCATCAGTATGTTATGAATGGTGCCTTGTTTTTAAAAGCCAAGGATGAAAGAAATATTATTTCTAACGTTCATTCAGAAAAAAGAATCAGATGTATTTGAAGACTTTCAAGGGCTTTCATTTTCATTCATTCGATTTTTCAGGAAGCGTGTTCTTCCTATGTTCATCCAAGCACAACTACCTGACATACTCTAACCATGGCCATCCATAGACTGAAAACTCAAGTTACAAAACAGTTAAGAAATCACTTCACTGTTTGAAAGACATACACATAATGTACAGAACGTGCACACATAAAAACATTTATGTGCACAACATCAAAATCTGAAGCACCTACACAAAAGCAAACTTACAAATACATTCTTTCAAGGCTTCACTGAACAACACCCCACCTACGTTTTGATGCCCTGGCATCAAAAATACCAAACATGAGCAGACCTGCCAGGTCAGGTCCTGAGGTAGCAGGTCTAGTACTCGAATAATAGGTGGCTAGCTTCAAAAACAGGAGTCTTCCAATTTTCCTGCCGCTGGCTATATCAGCAGATAAACACTGCTGCTACCATTTCTGCTCTGCATAACTTTTACAGAAGCTCGCTGCCTTTAGGAAAAAGACGAAGTGATAATGCATGTGGTCAGTCTTGTTAGGGACTGATGCCCAACAGGAGTGTAGGAACATTTTCAGATGAAGAATTACACACAGAGACCCACACAGGAACAGAAACAGGATCGAGAGGCTCTGTCCAGCTCCAATTCTCTCTTTCACAGTCCAAAGGCCTTGAATGTGAGAACAAGTGTGTAGGCGATAAAAGAGAGAGAGGGGTAAAGAGTGAGAGGCTGGATGTGTAAAAACAAATCTGTAATGCACCATGAGTGATGCAGCAATTTTCCTCCACAGTACTCAAATGCAAATTTTGACTTTTTCCAATATTTGACCGTACAAATACAATTTGTTCCATCCTTTTAAAAAAAAGTAATATTAGTAATTCAGTTCATCTCAAACATTAGTGAATTAGTGCCATGTTGAAACTGTTTTGTGTGCCAAGCCCAGACAGGCTGCTGCTGCTAGGGTTGTGAAGTCTGTTGAGAGATGGAGACAGAGAGGAATTCACATCCTTTCACTATCAGCTACTCAGCCAGAACTAATAGATTAAATGACAATTAGTAAAAGCAATTCTTTACCAAGTGGGAGCAAATAAATGAGCTCAGCCCACACACATACAGCAAACTGCAGCAAATTATTAATCGGATTCATATTCATTTATTCTATCATCTAAACCCCAGGACTAACCCGAAATGCCAAATCACAACCATAAAAGCAAAATGAATAGGATTTTCCTACACATTTCCCTCTATAATATACAGACTCATACAAAAATATACCCAATTAGTCATCATGGCCCACTAGAAGTGTGAGTTGGTGTGTGTATCTGCAGCGACCCTACCCTCTGCATGGATATGCTTGTTTTGGTGTGCTCTGGGCGTCGGCCTTTAAGCTTTGGATGCGTAACTCCCACCCAATAACAGCCAGAATGATAGCACCACAACCAATAGGAAGCTACAAAAATGTGCGGGAAAAAGGAAAATATAATATAATGTTGGTCTGTTTTCTGTTGGACAGGTAGATGCCAGCAGGGAATATTTTTTCCTAAGATGGCAGTGTTACATTTTGGACTGTCATTTCATCGCCATCTTAGGAAACTGACTGCAGGTGGTTAGCTTTCAATCCTCACTTCAGTTTCAGTTAGGAACTGGCACAGCGTGGCAGTACATACACACACGCGCACAAGCACAAACAACTTCCTTGTGTACTGCTAAGTACTGCCTGTTGCGTAGTCTAGCTGATGAAGCCATTCAGGTCAAACTGCATTTAAGAATAGCAGAGAGAACACATAAAACATATAATTAGTCAGCACCATCATTCACAACAGCACAGACATGTTTCGTTTCACAACAGTATGTGCACAACATATTAGGTCCTCATCTGTGTGTGATTAGTGAAAGGGTTGTGTTTATTTATTGTCATCCATGATAACACACTGCCTCTGCTGGTATGGCTCTGACATGGGCTGTCTTTGCTGATTCCACGGCTTGTATCCTGGTGGACCAGAGACATGACACAAACTATTTTCCATTGTGGTATTCAAACCAGTTCTACCACACTAATGGATGCACACTTAAAATTTGTCAGCCATGTGAGTTTCGATGTTGAAACTCAAAAAAAAATAAGCACACAGTCATGTGAAGAAAAACATTTTTTTAACAACAACATTGGAGGGCTCACACACAAAAATTGGTCAGAAGTGTGCAGCGTAAATCAAACCAATAAGCCCACAGATAATAGATCATATCCCCGCTTAATGCCTTAGGCGCTCAAGCTACATCAACACCACTTACACTGACATACCAACACAAATCATGTTCTCACTTGCACTGCACACATTTTTTAAAAGGATCAAAGTTCCCTATGTGGTCTCACTCAAAGAGACAAAACTGAGGCAAAGATGAAATTAATGCCGTGATATTGACTTACTGTCTGCAGCGAATACAAGAAGGATGGTAGCATTCTAGGGTCAATTTACCACAATACAGAGAAGGAGAAAAAACAAGACAATAAGAAAAAAGACAGAAAGATAGAAAACGATGCAGGGATCTGTATTGGCCATCAGAAACACTATATTACAGTGTCCAAGCTGCAGCGGGCACATAAATGCATACTCATGTCCATATACACATGAGCAACGACATTGATGGTTGTGCCACTCTTAATGGGGTCTTGCCCTTGACAACCAGAGGAATTAGTGACAGCCAAGTGACAGATGGAGCAGAGACAGAGACAGACACGGCAGCAGGATGGAGATGGACGCTGAACTAACACTGATTAATGAGCAAAGAGAGTTAACTATACACAAATATTCAGTTGTCGATCATACTGATGAAATGTGACATGACTCTGTCTGAAATAGTCTGGATTATTACACTACGCATCACAATTATTAGTCTTGAACAAAATTAGTTTGATCATTCTGAACTACAGTGAAAAATGCAATATCCATTTTTGAGCCCTAATTGGTACTATATGCCTTTTGGTGGATACTTGCTATACTGACACTGATGCCTATTAACGTGATGACGCATGACTTTGAGTGCTTTTATAAAGCCTCTACAACATTTTTACAACCATATCAACCATTAAACAAAGCTTTGGGTTAATAAAATGGTTTTCATTTTGCAACAATAAGTGATAAAGATCTTGGCACACCTAATTTCATTCTGATGTAAACAAGGCAGAATGATATGAAGAGTTTAAAAAGGTCCATAGTTTTTTATATTGTAGTTCCACATCATTAAACATCCCTTGCCCAATCATAATGCCTTTTTCAGAGTCAAAGCTTGCATAATTTTAATCCCCAGTGGGAATCAAACCCCTAACTCTGGCAGGGTTGGTATCATGATGTACTCACTGAGCTCCACAGGAACATATTCACACCACAGGCGGTCTTCTCTGTCTCTCTCGCTTTCTCTCTCTCTCTCACACACACACACACACACACACAAGTTGAGCGCTCACCAGTTGTAACATATCATAAATGGATTCAGACGAGCGTTTGGAGTTCCTGCTCCTCCTAAAGGCGGACATGCTGGCTCAGGTCTCACAGGTCAGACAGAGTTCAGGGAAAAGTCAGGTGTCCATTTCCTCTCCCGTCGTACCAGTCCAGGATCCTCCCGCTCCTGTGAGTCGGTCAGTTACTCGATGCCAAACACTGGTCTGTTTTTGCTATATTCTATCCTTAAAATTTACGACTGAATACTGCATTACATGCAAGATGTGTTATTTTGGACTATTTCATCCAAATTGATCAAAACTGTCAAACGAAATGCCTACAATTCAGCACACACACACTGCACCGCGGAGCCCTGTTGAATGAAAAGCAATACCGTCTGAAAAAAAAAATAGGACATTAACTAGATTGAATAGAACAGATTGCAATAAGTAGCAAGCCTCTCATCAACAGCAACCTTGTCACCTCACTCCTGCAACGTCTCTCCAATCAGTCTCTCTCTCTGAATGCCCTGATTGCCTGTGCGTCCTCCCCTGTCATCTCTCTGGTTTCCCCTCTCCCTGCTGCTGACTTTCATCTGTCCGTTTGCCTATCTCACTCTTCTGTCCAAGTCTCTGTCAGCAGCAGCCCAGCATACAGCCCAAGAGACACTGAATAACAAGAGCAAACATCACCATCCTCACAGGAGACTGAGGCAAAGAGGGGGAAGCGATGGAAGGGAGAGAGGGAGTGGAGGGGACAGAATGGGAGGTGAGGAAGCAGTGGGTGGTGAAAGAAAAAGATTCAAACAGGAAAATACAACAGACATCTGGTGTGTCATCCCCCCCCCCCCTTTTCACTCCTTTCTCATCACAACCCAGAGTCAGTGAGAAAGCACAGCAGCCTCCTGCAATAACAGTAAATTACATTTTGTACCTCACTCTCCCACTTTTACCAAAAGTTTTTGCATTTCTTTTTAAAACTGCTCCAAGTATCAGATATGTGAGATCTGCCAACCATTACAATCAGTAACAGCAAAATCAGATAATCCATTGTTTCACAATTATCTAAACACACCTAGCACTATCTTATGCAGTAAATACCATTGGTTTGCTAGTCTAAGCAGGTTGAAATAAATTCCAATAATATAGTACTCATGTATATTATTTGACCCATGTAGTCTAACTGGTTCAAATATCATGCCCCTATTTTTCAGTTATACCTGCTGCACATTTGTCATTGCTTAAGAACAAGAGTTATGTAATATTAACAGGACTGCCATGTTTTTTCAACTTGCCCATGTCAGAACAAGATATGAAAACTGTATCACTGAATATTAAAGGAATGTGAACGATTTTGAATAAATGGTATGGATTGACAGGGCATATCCAAACCTCCATGGTTGAAATATTTTGCTACATTTGCTATCCCAAGTCTTCCGGGGGTTTTAATGTTGCATAGTCTGATCAAAGCCCTCAAAACCTACAGTTGCAGGAATGAAGGAGTCCATGCACACACACAGCAATACCACAGAGCCACAATTTCCACCAAATGGAAACACATTAGCAAAGTAAACAAACAGAGACACACGACAAGTGAATAGCAAAAGAAAGTCCAGGTAGCCATACCTTTTGTCAAGTCAGTCCAATACACAAATTCCTTGTCTCAGAGCCACCCATTAGAATAAGGAAGAAAAAGGAGGAGGAGGGAAGGAGGAGGGGCATGAACAAACCTGCTCTCACACCCGCCCGTTAAAACCATGCAGTGTGAGAGCCAGGATAAACAGAGATTACACATATCCACACACTTGGCATGCACATGCTCGCAGAGTTGTCAGACACACACACATGGTGTGTGGCACAGTGACAGGAAACACTGGAGTGATGATGTCATCCAGCTGGTGCAATGTCACTCTTAAACATTTGAATTTACTGTATACAGTGCAAATATCACAACTCTGTGATATAGAAACTTTGTAACTTTGTATGCAAGCTTTATTATTTTATCACATACAGTTTCCTTGCACAGAAATTGCTCTCTAAAGAGGGCTGGCATGTTCTAATAATACTATGAACTGCTATGTTACAGAAAAAGAGATTGAGCGAGGAGAGGTTGAGTAAGACTCTTAAAGTTTACATTTCATCTGAAATCAGGGAAACATGCAAATCCATAAATCCCTTGAAGCAATGACGGGATGTGCGCTATGACAGAGGGAGAGAGAGAGCTGGAGGAGAGACTTTAATCATGTAATCTGTATGATTAAGTGAGTGGATGCTTACATGTTGTGACATGCATCCCTATGAATCTATGCATGAGCGTTTAGAATTTTGCAACAGACTTTTGCAACCAACTTGTAGAGCAGCTTCACGCTGAAGCCAACAGCTCTGGAGGGTGTGAGTGTGAGGCTTTTAGCAGGCACACAATGTAATATTAAAAATACATGTACCACTACCCAGCTGTGATGTAATGGAACATAAATAGAACTGAATCTTGTACAATTATTTTAACTTCTATATTTTAGCTTATTTTACACATGAAATAAAATATATAAATGGTTTGAATCTGGATAATTCCAACTGATTATAGCAGTCACACTTGGTTAATTGTGAACCAGTTCTGCTCTTTCCTGTTATATATTCAACATTAGGAACATTGTTGTTGTGTGTCTCTTCACAAGTCAGTAAAATGCTCCCTCTAGTGGAAGACCGAGACATAACAATACACCAGGTGAGAAGAAAAGAGATCTGACAGCTGTGACACAGATGTGAGAGCTGAAGACAGGTGATTGAAGGACGGGCAGGGGCAGAAGGAGGAGAAAAGATAACAAAAGGCTTGAGGTAATTAGTTTGTGAGGTTAGGGACGATGATGATGATTGCATATACTGTACACTGAATGTAACAAAATATATATATATTCAGGACACACAGCCACTATCCCTGATTAAATCAATACCAATCAGCAGATGCAGATAAAAATTATTTTTAAGCTCTGGAACAGCAGATGTGGATTATGCAAAATATGGTGCAACTCAATATTGGGAAAATGCCCCTAATATTTAACACATAGATGCTCTGCGTGCATGTAGTTATTGGTCCACAAGCACAATATCCTGCATCCATCAAAGCAAAGCGGTTTGATGAACACTGTACAAATCATCCCCCACAAATTACACATTTCTCATTTCACATGCCCCCAAGCAGAACTGGTAGAACTGTAAATTATCACCAGTTCCTCTAAGTGAGACTGACTTTACCTCAGAGAACATTTGTAATCACTGTCATCTCTATTATCGCTGTTATCCCAAGCAATCACTTTTTTTTTTTCTGTGGTTGGTTTATCATATTAAGGAGGTGGCTCTATCCTTTGTCTACAATAATGAACCTCTCTGTTTCTTCCGGCTAGCCAGACAGTCATTTATCTCCACTAAATGATGTAGATCGCTGTGGAGAATGAAGTAATTAGAATGTGGGGATAATTAAAATTGTCCCACTTCTCTCCTTCCTCTCCGTCTTGGCACAATGTGACCGGGGGCACTGGGTGAAATGAGGTAAGACGCAATCCGCCGCACATCTGAGCCTACAGACTGGCTGGGAGACGCAGAGAAATACAAGAAGAGAGGCGAGAAACAAAAGCGGGATCTGTGTGAACAATAGGGCAACCGGATTTTGTAAAGTAAAGTGTAAAGTGCCACGGTTTTGGCAGCTGCTTAAGGATTCTGTGGCAAGTCTGGCTCGTCTTTGTTGTGACAGAGGAAACGTCCAAGTGCTTAAGGCTCAGGTCAGGGCTCAGAGCTGGGTGGGTGGGGTGGTGGGGGTGTGTGGAGGGGGGGTTGTTCCAGATCCAACAGCAGCCTCATGTTTATGATAATGAACAGCAGGGGGCTGGGAGTAGAGATGGTGGAGCAGGGTGAAGGAGGACAGGAAGTCAGAGGAAACATGGAGGGACAGAAAAAATAGAAAGGCAGGGAGAGAGTCATGGTGAGGCGAAACAGATGGGGAGGGACAGAGGAGGAAAGAGTGAGCATAAGGCGGCATAGGGTGGAGGATGAACAGATAAGGAGGATCGGGAAGGACAAACAGAAATACAAAAAGCTCTGAGGTGTCCTGTGCAAGGCAGGACACGGGCATAACTGTGCAGCCCTGAATAGATCATAAATGTGTGACAATGGAACAAATGGCAAAGGAGAGAGAAAGGCAGCGGGAGTTCAAGGAGAAAAGAAAAAGAGGATGGAGAGGGCAGAGTGAAACAGATCAAGTACAGAGGATGCAGATAAATAATCAGAGGGTATGCATGAGTCAAAGACAGAAGGTGACAGACCAAGAGGAAAAAAGATGAAATTTAAGACTGTGTGCTGCCAGAGTGTTGTCCATACTGCACTGCGCTGTCGTCTTTCACTATTTTGTCTTGTACCCCTTTGTTTTTCCCCTCTCTGGCATGCCTTGCAAGCCCTGTCTTGGACTGAAGTCATCGTTATCGAATCTCCAAGGAAAGTGGGCAATGCACCAATATGTGGTATCGATTTTGTGCTGTTTGAACACCGTAAAGGAGCTTCAATGTATCCGAAAAAGATGCTCCATTGTGAATGACAAATATATAGACACAATTACTGATACGAGCTGACTGAAATAAAACTTGCGCGTATGCAAAATAAAGTCACTACACTGCAGTAAGTGCAAAAGATCAATATATAAGCACAGTTTAAATGGTGTCACTGTAAAGTGCATGCACCATGAAATGCTCATTTCTCAAACTACTAGCAGTTCTTTAAATATCAAGTAGGAACCATGCAGAGCTTAAAACAGCTGTAGTTTGAGTAGTTAGCTCTTTGAATAGTTACCTCTGAATCTCTGAATGACCAATACATGTAAAACCTATATTTTTGTGTCAAGTGCACTGAAAAGAAACATAACAGCATTTAAGCAACCCTATCTTCCCCCTCTAGGTGACAAACTAACACTATCTGGAGGTCCTGTCGTTATGTCTCATCTCTCCCCTCCAAGCAGCAAGGCCACACTGGAGCCACAGATCACCACTGTACAGCAGAGCTGAGTCGAGACAAGAGCGCTGAGACTTCACTCATTAGTTTTTTCCCCTCTTCAGAATAAAGCTCACTGACACATATCCAGTGAGAGGAGCCCTGTCCCTTCCTGTCCTGTCTTTTGTTTCTTGCCATTGCCATCAGTGGAGGTAAAAAATGATTTCCGGTGGTTACTGGTTATCAGGCATTGCCATGGTAATGGAAGTGACAACCGTATCCAAGGGAGACTGGCTGGCACCCAGCGAGTCCCAGCCATCACTGGGCCGACCCTGATCAGACCAGACATAATCTTAATTAGATAGTGAGGCTGCTCAGTCACTCTTTCACTCACATACACACACACCTGTCTGTCTCCCTCTCTGTGCACATGAGCACACACACAAACATCTGTTCACGTGCTTACCCAGGACTGATTGTGATGGACAGGTTCACACAATAGCTATTGAACACACGGGTGCACACTGTCATGTAATATATTGTCAGCACTGCAGGTAAATTTAGCCATGTAGAAGTGTGCTTTGAGTTACAGGGATCATTTATCTGCATTATAAATTTAGACAGGTGTTACTTAACATAGAAATAACGCAATATGATCACATTTAAGACTTGAATTTACTAACATTAGTGGTTCTAGAATATAAGTTGTTATGAGTGTATGCACAAATTCCTTGCCTCAGATCTACCCGTCCCAAGGCAGCCAATCAGATGACTTTTGTTTAAAGGTCACAAGTATCACATGAGGGGGAAAAAAATCATCTGAACATTTCCCAGCTTTTAACTGGCTTATCACTTTCCCCTTTCTGGCTACATGCACACCCACATAAACACATTAGACCTGTCTGAGGTCATATTTGGATAAAATATAGACCTGTCAAAGCTTTTTGCTTTTTTCCATAATCACAAACACATTTACTCTGAGCATTGTAACAACTACATACACAAGACATATCCACAGTGTGTGTTGATCAATCATATCCATACAATCCTCTTCAGGTTTCATACACTTTTTTTTTTTTTTTTTTTTTTAACCAATGGTTTTCAATGACTTGTCCATGACTTCAACTATTTTTAGCTTAATTTCCATGACCAAGTTGCCACAGAAAAGCTTTTAACCCACTATATAAGTTGTGAAATATTAATACCTACATAAAAAAGTGAATAGCATTTACTTGTAGAAGTAAAATAAGCTAGTTTCAACTTTGATCATCAGGCTGTCACAGAATGGTCAAGCCGTCTTTAATAGAGTTGATGCTGCTTCAGTCAGATGGCCATGACTTTTCCAAACTTATTAGAAAAGTACAAGCTTGTCCCAAGTTTTTTTCCATGAGCATATGAACCCTGCCTTTCATCTGACACAAGTGAGATCAGAAACGGTGAGAAACAGATTCCACTGCCCCTGCAGCTAAAGAAGCTTGTCAGCCGGCTGAAAGATGGCAACACAACAATGCAACTAATCAGCTACTTCAAACATCAATACCGAGCCACAGGTCATCGACTGAGAAAGCGATACCGGTGCCGCCTGTCTCTGTCTTTCTCTGCAACAATATATCCGACGGGGTGCGCATGATATTTCATCCTGTGTAGATGTAGAATGTTAATCCTCGTCCTGCTGTGTGTGTGTGTGTGTGTGTGAGAGTGTACACAATAAAAAATGTGCCTGTGTACACCATGTCTTTTTCTTGTGCCTGCCTTTGTTAGCAGCTGGCTCCTTACCTTCTGTGCAGCCTCCGTGCAGGTCTTTTCTTCAAGATGACCTGGGGGGCTCTGTGGACTCAGCCGAGGTCCTTCCTCTAAACTCACATCTGGGCTCTCCACTGTCAGGCCTGACACCTCGTCCAGGATGTCCTCTACACATGGACACAAGGAACAGAGAGCCACAGGGTATACACACTGAACATGTACTAAACATCAGGGATAACTTTGGGATTTTCAGTCGCAGCCCATTTTGCCGAATCTGCATATCAACTGTCTCTAAGATTAAAGGAACAGTTCATTTACTCACCACAAATTGTCTTGAATGTCTGGTAGAAAAAAAGTTTTAACTGCATGCTTCTCAGAGAACCACGGTTACAAAAACTGTAGAATGGAGTTGATTCAAGACTTTGACAAACAGCAGCAAAATGGATAACTGAAAAATTTCTCAAAGCTTTTGGTGAAGCGTAAACTAAGTCTTGACTCTACATTCTATGTGAATGTACTTTGACAAGTAAATAAATAAATATGCTCTCATGCAAAATAACCTGTGTGCGATTGGTCTGCATGTTCATCAAATTGAAGACTTGCATCTGGTTTGTTCACTTTGGCTACACAGTCAGTGTAGCAGGCCAATTGCACCCAGGTGCTCATGCCTTACAGAATTTTCCAAAAATTATTTGTTTAGCATGCTTTTGCGAAAGTACATTGTTTTTGACATACTGAACATACAGACGAGCTCAGGGAATCAGGGCGTGGATCATCCTGCACAAAGAGTTTTCATATCCTTTTTGCTGTCATTAATTAACTTTAATCTAACAAATGACTAGGGTTTTTGGCACCTTCATTCTTATGAGCTATGAGATTATAATTTAAGACAACTTGCGGTAAGTAAATCACAAAATATGTAGTTTTTGGATGAAGTGTTACTTGAAAAATCCCTAACTCTCCTGCTTCTCTTTATCTATATCTCCTCCTTTGCGATCAGTGTAGATTTGATAAGGGAGTTCACCTGGATTCACCTCATCAATGTGCTTAATGAGAAGAATAAGTGTCCCTACCATTTTGTACCATCCATTTAAAAAACACATTCATCATGAAGGCTGGCATTTCGTTCAAAGGGTCTGAACAGAATCGAGACTTTCATCCTTTATGGTACATGTGTATCTTGAAAAGGTTACCCTGCCTGTCACTAATTTCCCATTAATTGCCCTGTCAGCCCAGTACCGCCTGTGTATAGCTCACTGCTCTTAACCATGATATCATCAAAAACACTCCATGTGGTTGCTGGGACTGTTTTTAGTCCCTCTCTGACCCTTCACATATGGTATGATCACACTCAATGACAGCTTCACACTGTTAAAGGATTCTCATTAATATTCATATTCTTCTGAGTCCCTGTATAAACAATGCCAGCTTGTCAGCCTGTGCGCCACTGCAAGCCCCAATTTATAACGAATACAAATGGTGCCCTTGCATGGATAAAGAGAACAGGTCAGAGGGAAGCTGCTGGCTGCCTGCAGGTTGGCTATCAGACAGCATCCATGCATAATTAGTAGATTGCCCTGTTCACCTCTGCTCAAAAAGATGCATCTGCCCTCCCAACTCACCTGCCCTCTACACAGATTTAGGGTTTAAGAGGGTGCATTTACAATGCAAGACCTCAGAATATTAACACAAAGGAAAAATAAAAACTGGATATATGAGCAATATCTGGTCTCTTGATAATTTTTAAGGTAGACACTTAAACTGAACAATTTCACCTATCCAGCACCATAGAAAAGAACAAATATGAACATGGTGGGAAGGCAGATGATAATTACGATGAGTTTGACTATAAGTACAGTTTGATTTTAAGGTATGTTAAAAATATATATATAAATAAGGCAACAACAACAAAAAAAAATCTTCTGAACGAGGCAAAGACTTAAAAAGTAATGAATGTTCTTCTGTAATTTACAAACATTTTATTTACAAACATTTAATAAAAAAAATACTCATTACTTTCATTTTTAAGTACTGGCCCTTTTCATTAGCACCATGGATCTACTGCTGGCTGCAAGCACCCATTTTTTGACTTTATTGGGGTTGAGATTTGAGTTGAGCACATTCCTATTCTCTCTTCATATCAGAGGGAAAGTTGCATTGGTTAGCCTGATTCCCATGGCACATTTCAGACCCAAAAGGAAATTACCACTAAATTTGTCACTAGGGGGCACTATTTGTACACATCAATTTTCATGAAATCATCATAATACATTTTCTTCAACTACTCAAACCACAAATAATAACAACAACTGGTGCCATGACATGACCTGTGTAAGGACATTGTTTACATATCATGCTGTAATCCATGCGAGAACAGGAAGCCACATTAAGGAGCTTTACCTTGGCTCTGGGAGAAGATGTCGGTGGCGGGGTCCTGTTCCCCATCGGAGCGCCGGCGGGGGAGGGTGCACAGCAGCCGAGGGTCCAACTGGGGCAGGGTGCTGATACTCAAGGTCAGTACTTGGTTAACGAATGCAGCCCTCATATCTTCCATTTGGAGAGCAGAAGCAGGTTTACCGTTCAGCAACAGGATCTCATCCCCCACTCTCAATCCTGGGAGAGAATAAATGGAGAAACAAAGAGATGACCCTTCACTTCAGCTGGTGGGTCAGTCCATTACATGCGCTTTGAATGTCAGCCAGCAAAGCCTTAATGTGTTTCCTGTTAGACTGCTGTGGGAAACATGTTTTTCACTTGAGAAAGGAGGTTTGATATGTTTGTATGAAGCAACACACAGTAAGACCTCCAAATTGTGAAACACCATCCTACAACATCAACGTTTGTGCTCCAGACACATGTAATATATACAATTGATCAACTCCACTCACTCTCAGCTTAACTTCTGTACTCTTCAACAGTGCAACTCTTCAGGTATGGCCTCCAATTTGTTCTAATACATTAAAGTGCATCCTTCCATTCTTGTTTGCTGGAGGCAAATAGTGATCTGATGAGACTTGATAGCTTTAAGAAGGAAGGTGCAGCGCTTGTCTTTTCCTGTCCCATCACCACATCATGTCTGTGTGCTCCGTGCAAAATAGGAATCCATGGATTGCAACCGAGCACTTCTCAGTTTGACACTCCTTCTCTTGCCCCTCCCGTTCACCACCTGCGCCCTGCTCTCCTAATTGAGAATTAGCACTCAATCAGCCAACCAATTAGCAGCCAGTGCCATCCAATAAAAGTGACTGGTAGTGACAGCTGTTTTGGAGGTTTGACAGCTCTCTTACCTGGCCTTACTACAGAAACAAGACAAGGGGCTTTGTTGCTGTTGCTGGAACACACACACACACACACACACATTCACACACGTGCAGGTGCACACATACAGAAACATAAGGTTACATTTAATGATCCATACTTCAATATCATTTCATGTTGTCTAATGAAGATAACAGACATTCTGGAGCACTGTGATATGGCTTTTATAATGCACTGAATACTATACTGTACACACAACTATGTACACAGGCATACACACTCAGGCGCGCACACACACACACACACACGCACGTGCACACACACTTAAACATGCATACACCATGACACACACATTTAGCCCTAAGTTATGACCTAGTTGTCTGGGATGTGAAATGTCAGCTGTGGCATAGAGTCTTCATTGGACAGAGAGAGATAACCCCTCTGGCCATACCACTATGTGTGCATGTGTGTGTGGCGGCATGTGTGTTTGTGTATGTGTGTGTCTTGGTGTTTGTGTATGTGTGCTTGTGTAGAGGGAAGGAGGAAAGGGAATTACAGAGAGAGAGAGAGAGAGAGAGAGAAAGAATCCCTTTGGGGCTCCTTGTCCATTGCTGGCCTGGTTTCTCCAGACCCCCTCCAGAAATTAAAGCACAATCTCTTTCACTCTCCATTCATAGTGCTCACTCCATAACCGTGATGTAAATGCATGCACATGCACACAGAGACTTTCTGCTTGCCCCTGCAGACACGCAGACTCCCTAAAGTCGCATCTGACATACCTAATTCTCTGATTCAGCGAAATACAGTATAATACTCCAAATGGATGCTTTGTGTGGTCTGGCTGCCACAAGCTCTTTCTATCTCTACTTCACTATAGAGGTAGAAATTTAGTACAGTCGTATCCTCTGGCTACTGACAGCCTGCTAAGCTAACTGCATTTAGAATGCTAATGCACTGGAGGACGCAATCTCACACTTGAGTAACCTTGGTCTGACTCTGGGGCAGAATAGTGGGGCATGTCATTTTCTATACATTAATGTTGTATCCACAGAAACACCGCGTGTTTCTCATATGCATTAGATATCTCTGGCACTGTCGAATGATAGGGACCAATGAGGGGGAAAACTCCAGACCGTGCTGCACAAACAGCAGCCAGACACAGACAAAGGAATGTTGTTTTTCATCTCGGCTTTGTCATAAACCAGCAGGCAGACAACCACTTCTTCTAAACAGAAAGTAGTGTGCAAAACTGCACTGATAAAAATCTCAGAGACAATTACGTGATCAGGTGTTTCTCAGGTCAGGTATGTGTGTTGCATGTTGAGCAATGTCACATCAGGACAAAAATATGTAGGCCTACCTTTAGCTGAGGCCAGGCCACCTGCTTTCACTTCAGTGATGTGGAGCTGCTGTGTTCCATCCTCATCTAATACGGCCACAGAAAAACCTAAACAGAGAGAAAACAAAACAAGAATTAATCGTTCAAACTCTGATTTCCCATTAAATTTCCCCTGAAAAAGCTTATAAGTTAGAGAAAAAATGTATCCATATTGTATAGCAATTGCACATCTTATGTATTCTGTATCTGCTGGCTGCAACACTCCCTAAAGCTACATCACACTTACATTGAGTGAAATATTCAAACCAATGCCAGTGTTTCATGGCTGCAGCATTACACCAAAAAAACAATATCTATATGTTTAGTGCATCATTTTATAGACATCCTCCTGTAATTCAACAGGACATATTTGGTATCTCTGGAAACCTTGGGACCCCCACTAGGATCTGAAATATATTTCTGTGGGTGTGAATAACGCTCGGCCATGCAGCATGCATTTATATTGACGAGCTCACCAGTGGGACAACATTGGGCAAGACTGAAGAGGTTTTAAAGATTGGCTTTAAGTCAAAGTTCAAATCCTTTTTTGAAATATCTGAAAATCTTCTGGGGATTGAGAAAACAGGATGACAGTGTACACTGTTGAACCATAAATCCTACACATATGAAGCTAGTTAATATTGAATGCAGTAACATAGGCTTTTCCCCCTGTTATCATTAACCGGGGATAACTCAATGAAGCCCATTACATATTCAACTTAATACAGGAGCAAAAGGAACTGAGTTTATTGGGTTCAAAAGACCTTGTGTTAGAAGGCAGCCTACCGTATCCGATGGTGCAGGACTCGGCTTTGTCAAACCGGATCACCTTGGTTGTTTTGGGGCAAATCTCAACCTCTTTGTAGAGCTGCAAACACAAGAAGATGAGATTTATTTGGGGAAAACATGCAGGGACAGCAGTGTTGTTGTATGCTAGAGGTGAAGGCCATCTCATCACTCTTAATAAAGGATGGAGGGATTCATGTATTATTCAGACTCCTTAACAGAGCAATTGAGCATGAAGGTTGTGGGGTCAAAATCCAGGTCAGCTCTGTGAAGTGTGTGGCTCCTCAGATGAGGTTTGACCTCACAGAGGGAGAGAGCACAGACACAGCTGTGTGTATGAAGCAACAGACAGGAACAGAAGTCCACTGTGTATATTACCCATCACTGCAGAGAAATAATAATGTTATATTATGGACTGGGAATGAAGGACAGTGGAGTGAGTCACTGATCAAAGTGAAAAGATAAAGGAGTATTTGAATTATACAATGACTGTGCTGTGAGACGGCGTTCACTGTATCACCTGCACAGTACTGTCACAAAGAGAATTAGGTTTTGGGGTTAAAGTGGCTGAATAATGTGGATGTGAGGTCTTTGTCAGTGAAAGAACTTGTTTATATGGAAAAACAAGACACACACTGACAGAAACACACAGATGGATACAGTTCGCAGTATACAAGATAGACTCAGAGTGCTACTTTGCATAATTTATAACATATGTTGTAGTGTTTCTGTTGCATCCTGGGAATTCCATATGCATTGCAAATTAAATCTGCAACCAAGTCATAAAACATATACAAGCCTGCATTCAGCTTGCAATCTGCCAGCACTGAGAAAATGAATTAATAAACGGGTCAAGACCCCGAGACCCAGATGCAACAGTCTCAGTGGTGTTGACAGTACAGTGGAGACGGCGAAAAGGCTACAAACATTAAATGACTGGAAACGTTAAATGACTGTATGCCACATCTTGAATTAATTGACGTGGGTGAGGTCATGAATTATTATAGTTTCACGGTTCATCGTGAGGCTATACTGTCCTGCGACCGAGACAATTAAGACACAAAAAGCAGCACTGTTGCATCAGTTGTGTGTTTCTCACCAGATCAGAGATGTCCTCGTCAGGCTTGGGAACATAGAGTAGCATCTGGTCATCGACACACACCTTCAGACGTAGGTAGTGGTTGGGCGGATCGATCTTGTGAGCCTAAAGCCAGTGAAATAGCAGAAGTTTGAAGAAAAATACTTGTTGAATTACAGCCTGCTAAATTAGGCAGTATTGAATCATGCCCTCATTGTACTTCTTCCTAAAAAAGGCAGACATAACAATAGCATAATTTCACAGATGTGCTTCTTGAGTGCAACAACCTCCCAGTCTGTGGCATTTCTTCATTTTACCTGCTCCTGTGAAACTCTAACCTGTGGTTTATTCTGGCTGTGCTGTGGCCTAATGGCTCCAAATGTAAAACATGGGTGTTATCGTTCTAAATTCACCTACTGAGATACCATTCCCTTTACCAGCAGTATGCTCTATATAGCATTGGTCATAACACGTATTCATGTTCCAGACCCCCAAGAAGACATTTACTGAGCAGCAGACCCCTATTTGATGTGATTTTGTGCCATGAACTCTAATAAGAAAATACATTTTGGTTTGTGTTAAGAATGAAGCCCTAACTGCTCAATCTCAAACAGCTACAAATAGGTTCAAAGTGATGACATACAAACATCATGTTAAAATAAAAAGTCATACAATTTTCCTAAGGATTTCTTGTGATTTACATTATAGTCAAAATAACCTATGCATCCTTTTGCTAAGGACCTCCTGGAAGCCCTTCAAGCACACCTGCGGTCCACAGACCCTACTTTGAAAACCACTGCTGTAGAGCATTCCCTGACCCAAGGACATACTGGACATAATACTGTATGTATCCAATCATGTATGTAATCTACATGTATGTACTCATACAGCATCTACATGTATGTTACACATATGCAGGAGCTGTGGATTAGGCGCTCCAGTTCCTTGTGACATGTTTGTCACATGGACACACACACACACACACACACACACACACACACAATGATCAGCTTCCTACATGTCTCAAAAGACCCTTGAGCAGAACATATACATATCATTAGTCGTCATTATTCTAGTGTCTCGCTGACTGTGACCAATTAGAGGGTAAGAGAGGGGGACGAGAGAAAGAGAAAGAGAGAGGGAGAGAGAGAGAGAGAGAATTGATGAGGAGTACACATCGTAATGTGCAGTGCATACAATAAGGAAAAAAAAATTATTGAGAATCATAGCGACAGATTACAATAGCACCTTCCTAAATAAATTAAACTAACAAAAAGCTTAAGACAGCATTTATAATGTACAGACTACATTGATCACAAGCCATTCTTTTAAACAGAAAAATGCAACAAAAATAAATAAATAAAAAAATTATAAAATGTAAAACAGTTTTGGCAATAACATAACCTCAAAATTCATGCCAATAAAGCATATTTGCTTATTTGTAATATTTGAATCTTGACACATGAAGTTGCTGTGACACTATGAATCCAAGAGCACAGGTGCACAGTGTCAAACCAGCAAAGATAATAAACATCTATTCTTGTGTAATGTGGTGAAAAAAAAAAATCTCAGCTTTCCTCCTACAGATACACACGGTGAAGCAGAAAAACACATGAGCAGGACAAACTCTGTAGAGTCCCATCCACACCAGGCATTCTCATGACTGACTGATGCAATCCAAATCTAATTATCCATGTGGTATTTTTGTTACCCTTAAAAAAATGTTAAGTTTTATATTTTTGTCAGTCACTGCTGTCTACAGACAGCAAAACGGTAAAATTTAACGACCGTGTGTAATCACTTATTGTATTCCAAACTCTCACACATTCTTGTCAACCGTGTTATGGGTACGATTTTTTTTTATGAGCCTGGCGGTTCCTCAAGACTGAATATGTGTTTGACAAACTTGTTAAAGTTGCTACGCTTAGCGATTTGACTGTCACCAATTTTTCACTGTAGGATCTATGACGCTGTGTGTGTGGGTGAGCTACGACACACAATTCTGGTGTGACAGGGAAAGGGCTGAGCAAACTGTTTCGAACCTTTCACACCAGTGTTTTCTCTGTGATTATATGTTGCATTTTCTCACTCACTGGCGAGACATGGTATGGTGTGCACTTTTTTCAAAAAAGTCTAGCATTTGCGTTGCTGTCAGTAATAGCTTACCTTGCAGACAGAGCTCAGGACATCCAGCGCCGTCTCTCCAGGCTGTATGATGGCCAGGATGGGCTGATCATTTGGTAGCAAAACCCAAGAGGGAGTCAGGTAATCAGGAACCCAGATGTCACTGTCCACATTGTGCCGGGGAAGACTTTGCACTGAGCTCTCCTTCTCCTTCTGAACATACAGTACACAAACACAGGGTTCAGGGACATGTTGAACATGCTCGGTGACAAAAGAAAGCACCAGATAATAAATAATAACGGGAAAACAAAATCTACCTCGGATGCCATTAAGAGAGGAGGGACAATGACACTAACAATAAAACTGCAAGGAGGAAAATCTGGACCAACCAACTCCATTAATGACTATTGTAATTGCTGAATTTAAACAAATCATCCACTGATCCACCTCAGCTATCAATGTTACTCTTCTTGTTCACAAAAAAAAAAAAAAAAAAAAAAAAAAAAAAAAAAAGCACAAAAAAGCGGTTTTGTTCCAATTGGGCAAGACTGATCCCGGAGATGGTGACAAAGGTCTGAAAGAAGAAGGAGATCTGATTACGAAATCTAATTCATTTCTGTTGATGAGACCCTCTTAATACAGCTGTCTCGCTATAGTATGTGTATGTGTGTGTTTGTGCTTATGTCTACAAGTATGTGTGTATACCTCAGTGTGCAAAGCATGGTCTGTAACCTTTAAGTCCATCACTCTGACCTCTGACAATCTGGCAGCCACGTCAGGCACTTCCCTCTCATTCTGCCTCGCTCCTCTCTTTTTTTTCCACCTCAGACTGGCTGTCACTGATATCTTATCTTCTCCTATCAGGTAACAGCATCCAGACACCCCTTTATTCTTCCATTCCTCTACCCCCTTCCTCCCCCCATTCATCACTGCCTCCCCTTCTGTTGCCCCGCATCCCTCCATCGCTGCATCACTCCATCATCTCCCTGCCCCCCCCCCTCCAGCTCTCATTCACGCCATACAAGCTTCTGACAGTTAACAATCTGGCCTGGTGATCCCTGTTTAAATGAACTTATACTTAGCTTGGTGTGTTTGTGTGTGAGACAGAAAAAGAAAAAAAAAAAGATGAGAAAGCTACATGCGAATGCACATACTCACATGGCCAAACAAAACACACATACGCACAAAGATAAAGAACAGGCACACATTCTCACAGACAGACAGCAGACCGGGGGGCCCATGACTTGTACCTCCCCCAACTCCCTGAACTCCCCAGCCCTCCTCGGCACCATCTGGCTCCCCTCCTGGCCCATCCAGGATGCCTCTACTGGGGGTGGGAGGATCCTGCGCAGCATGTTAAACTAAACCCTGTCTTTCTCTCCATCGTTCTCTCTCTTTCTCTCTCTCCTTTTCGCCTTCTGTGAGATTCTCCAAAGCAAACACGGCATAGCAGGATCTCAGGATATCTGCCGGTATAAATGTTGCATGGCAAGCTCGTTGAGAAAAATCACAAGGCTTCGGCTCTTGAGGGGGTGCTTTTAGTTGTTTTTCGATGCAGTACTTCAAACTCAGTCTTCCTACCAGCTGAACTGTGCTGCTTCCTATTTCTCTGTGCTGCGACCCCATACCCTACCAGCTGAAGACATGTGGGTGGACAGAAATCAATCTCGCTTAGTGCTGTTGAGGCCTCCGCAGTCAAACTGCTGCAGAGTCTGCCTTAATCTGCAGAGTTCAGACAGAGGACTTTTACTTTGGCCCCCCGCCTCCTACCCCATCTCTACTGCCTTAAAGAAGGATTCATAAAATATGGAGCTGGCACACCTGTGTTTGGGCACTACAAGCCAAAGACAACTGGTAATTTCTGATTACCTGCTGTATATATTCATGGTAAATTAATTTTGTCAGTCCAGAATTTAGCAGTAATAAGTCTTCCGAATTCTAAAAATGTTATTTAATAAAGCACACGCTTTACATAGTCCCGGTTTCCTCTATAATAATTTTTTGTCACTGTGACAGTCATGCCAGAGCCCAGATGCTGTGAAACTGTTGGGTCTCTTCATGTATGCATAATTTGTTGAAACATCAGATTGGTGATGTTCAGAACATATCAGATCAAGTTTGTCTCAGTGGGATTAGCAGGCATAAATGGATGGCCTGTGATGTTGATGGAGTTAGAATAGCCCGAGGCAACTGAAAAGAAGAAATGGGAATCTGTCTGCGCTGATTTGAAATTGGTACCACGCAGACTAAAACGCCAGTTGCGAATGAGATTAATGGCATTGTCTTTGGTTTCAGTGAGGTTAAATGTAATAGTTTGGAGTCAGGATAAAGCGAAGGCAGTAATAGAGCCAAAGAAGTCCTAAAAAGCCCTGTAAAGCGAGGAATGTGTTGATGTAATGCAATCGAGGACAGCTTCAGAAGATGATAAAGAAGGTATCTCTAACAAATAAACCTAAGAATCATCTGATAGCAGAGAGGAAGCAAGACAATCTGGACGATAGCTGTTGAAGTTTTATAAGGAAGTCTCTACATTTCTCAAATCACTCTTTACCAAAGAGAAAAGTGGATGTCTGAAAACATCAAAGCATGGGCTTGAAATTGATCTCAAAGGCAGACGGATTTTGTGCTTCCGACGGATATCCCACCAACCCAACAGCCAGTGCACCAAAAGGATCCCAGGAGAAAGGCGCTGGAAAATGCAATGATATGTCTTGTTGGCCTCAGATTTTAATGAAGTCCATCAAGGACAAAGGTGCACCAGATGCCCTTGTGATTCTTCTGAAGCTTTAAGGAAGCGGTATGTGAAAAACTAGCAATCACAAGACCAGGAGTAGCATGTAATCTGATTTTCTTTAGAGGTTGCCAAACTAAGAAAGGGCTTACTTTATCTTTTTAGATGATACACGTTTTTAAATTCATCAAAGCAAGAAAGGAACAAAGAAAGACTGGACCGCCTTGGACAAGACTGCAAGTTGCAAGTTGTTCGCCTGCATGAAACCCTTTCTTGTCATTTTCAATCAAAATTTCCCAGCCAAGATTCATTCACATGGGATGTTTGCATTAGATCTTGTGTATTGGTCATTTTTTGGAAACTAAACTCAAACTTACAGATTTCTCGCTGGCAGAGTCTTCAAACATGTGTTCCAAGGGTTTTCTCACCGGCTCCATCCCATCAACAAACACCTGCAAGCACACAGAGGAGAGCACATTTGGCCACTATATCCCTGTTATTTATCGTGTAGTTGTCATGTACGTGACTAAAAATGCACTCGCTTGAGCACAAACCTCTCCAGTGTTATATTTGTTTATCATTTGCCTTGCATGTTTGATTTTGCCAGAAAGTAGCACCTAAATACAATATTGTTCAGAAGCCAATTTGAAAGCACCACAATTTGTGCCTCCCCAACAGCACATGAGCACAGCATGATAGTAATGACTAAGGCAATAAAAACTATTTGATGGCAAAAATCCCAGATCAGATCATCAGCAAAATATAATCAACTGATCATTAGACCGATGACTATCTGTCCACAATATTCCATCCAAGTCTGTTTATTACTTTTTGAGATTTCTTACTAACAAACTAACAGATGTGGTTGAAAATATAACCTCCTTAAAACGTTTTACCGTGTCTCACTGCATCTCATATACTGACAGAAATATGTGAAACGCAGTGCTGGCAATTCAAAACATGTAGGTAGAATGTGTGACTGTGACTAACCTGGCTGATGGAGGGGTGTCCCTTGGTCTTCCTCTTCGAGGCGGTGTCCAGACCCCAGAGAGAGGAGAAACGACTGCGACGTTTACTGGATGTACGAGGCATCGCCTGGTTCCGCCTCCTGATGCTGCTTTCCGTACGGGCCGCCACCTGTAAGGATGATTACAGAGAGCGTAAAACTAACTAGAATAGTGCACCGGATCCTTGATCTATAGAGTTTTATGTTGGCTAGTCCGAAAAATTTCTATTTCATTCCTCCTCCTTCATCCATATGCTGTACATATTTGATGTTTCATTTTAATTATAGCTTCTATAAAACCTTGCCAGTTTTCACATGATAGATAGATAGATAGATAGACAGATAGAGAGATGCTCCCCTCAGTGTACTTGATACAGACAATAAATGAATAAATAAAATTAGTTAAACACTCCAGTTTTCAGCAGCATCCTGCACTGACCTATAGCCCACTTATTGTATACCTAAATGGCCTGCAGTTTGACAAAGTAGTGTCCCAAAGTGGCGTTGCTCAAGGTGTTTTTTTCACCGACAAAACCTGTTTCTACTAATCCCAGGAATTAGTGTCGCCAAAGAAACATGCATGGGCTCCAACATGTGACATGTTGTTCTTATGTAATTCTTCCAGAACTTCTTCAAGAACTCCCACATGTCAAATGACAGGCACTATTCAAATACTTTCTGAATTAATTTCATACAATTATGTTTGAGGAAGTTGGTACATTGCCAGTAATTCAGTTAACTTACTCCGGAAGATTAATGTCCTCTCATTATCTTATCCTCAAGTGGGAGACCATATGCTGAAAAGTTTTTCATCTTTACTGATGAGTTGATGTGTGATAATGTGACATTTAATTAGTCCCCAAAGAAAAGTTATTATTTATTATATCTATCACTAAAATTCGTATAATATTATTTTTTTCTTAATTTATTCAATTATTTCATGTGTCACTACTGGGGTGAATGGGCTAAAGAAAACTGAGCGACTGCATACACTGTGCACTCACTAATGTGAATAGAAATGGCTGTCTGTGTTTGTTTTATGGGTCGCTGCTTGCGTGCCTATAAATGCACATACATGCAAGCACACGCGCACACACAGGCTAATGCACACACAGCTTCCCAATAGATATATATATACACTCATGGCATATACTCAACACTTTCAACCACTCACATCCCTCAGTGACCTGAACATGCAAACAGAAACCATTCTTGGCATTTCTGGGTTAATTCACATTACAGTCCTGGAATATGAGCAGCCCTGGCTCACTATATGGCACATGGATGCACACTTTTACCATGTGCGTGTGCATGTGCACACGCTTGCATGTGCTTGTGTGGGTGTGAGTTAGGTAGTCTCTCTCACCAGTCACTGCTCATGAGTCACACATTTCGCACATGATAGGTCAAACTGTCCTCAAGACTCTGCTTATGTAAGCTGCATGCAAGAGGTTTTTTCAGCAGCCTTTTATTGAGATTCCTCCTTAAGCTGTGGGTAATAACAACCCTGATAACTAGAAAAGAGCAAGAAATGAAAGACAGAGGAAATTTGGAAATGTTCCCTAAACCCTTTTGTGACTGAGGAAAAACAGTCACATAAGGGTTTGGGTGAGACACAAATGTAAGAAAGACACGCCAGTCAACGTTTGCAAAAGTGGGTTAATGAAATGGTTCAATTTAACTCTACTGTTCTCAGATTTAATTAATTGTTACTCAAACTCTATTATCTTAGCACTGAAAAAAAATACAAGTGACTGCTTCCCCAAAAATAATGACTTGGATGTAAAATTTGGAGTTCTAGCAATTTATGGCAAAATTTGACTGATATAAGAATGAAAAAAAAATCCTGAATCTGGTAAAAAGGGTAATGTGATTGATAGCAGAGAGGGAAAGAAGATGGCAGAGAGCAAAAGAGACAGGGGATTGAAAGAATAAGGGGGAAGGGTGATGAGAAAGAAAGGTAGGAAAGAAAATAAGGCTGAGGAGAAGAAATGGGGGAGAGAGAGAGAAAGAGAGGGGAAGAGAGACAAAGGAAGAGCGGGTGTAGGCAGAAAAAAAGGAGGGAGGGGGGTGACAGTCGGGCAAAGACAGGACTAGGAGCACAGACTGTTAAGCCTGTTTGTGGGAAAGTGCCTCAGGGATGGCAGCTTACTAACAGACCGAGTATTGATCCGCCAGTCGCAGGAAAAAAACCTATCAAGCTTTGTTTATGTTCCCCGCATGTGTGTGTATCTGCGTGTACATGTGCATTATACTGGTATGTCTGCCGTGATATTTTTTCCCGCACTTTCTCGGCTTTCTCTTCTTCGCTTCCAGGATGTTGCTTGGCACAGAGAGCAGCCTGTGCACTTGTGCATGTAAACTCTACTCACTGCCAGCATGCACATCATTCCACTGATGATGGCATTTCATTCTGTGCATTCTTCAAGGGCTCAAGGTGACAACACGAGTGCGGTGCTGAGCGCTGAGCTAACGACCAGGCTCTTAGCCAGGGGGCAAAGCACTCAGCACCGGCAGTGGAGAATGGATTGGCAGAAAGCTTTGTTTTCATGGTGGCTTCCTCTCAGGTACTGACAGACAGAGGGGGAAGAGAATGATCTGAATGTTGTACCTTTCACCTTACAATGTTGTGTTACTGCATGTCTTTGCATATGAGGACCAAGTGTCCTCACAAGGATGCAGAGATGAAGAAAATCCTCCAAAATGAGTACATTTTATCTGCTAAAGCATCTTGAGGAAAAGACAGAGCAGACCCACTGTCCATTTACGTTTAATATCAATCTGGGAGAAGGCAGGTTAAAATAACAGGGTCTGATTTATCGCCACCAAAGAGAAAAGCTTGACCTGACCTGGTATGTGTTCTGTGTAAATGAAAGCTGAAGAATAACTGGAAGAAATACCATGGTAACCATCTTCGCTCAAGCAGTCTATTACCTGTGCACTGTAGTATAAAGCGTCTCAGCCTCCTTTGCCCTCTCCAGCTGAAACTGTCACCTCCTCAGTATTTTGTGTTGGTTGTGGATGGAAGCAGTGATGTTAAACTAAACCAGAGTCTTTCTTATCTCAAGTACTTTGGTCAAAGACTTTGATGGAACTTCTTGAAACTGTTACTTGAAATAACAATAAAACCCACTGAGGAAATCATTATGGTACCTCCTGAGACCCTGCGTCCTCATATGGGGACATTACATTTTTGCTTCTCTGCGCCATAGTACTTCATTTTTTAAAGCTTTGACCCATTGCCCTCATTTGTGGACACTGCCCGCACCATTGAGTGGTCACATGACAACATTATACTTATTTGAAGGAAAACAAGATGGCAGCCATCCCAACCAAAACTTTCTACGGCCAGTCCTGACAGAAAAGTTGGCAAGGTAATAGTCCTCATCAAATTTTATGTTTAAAACTAGTATTTTTATGCACAGTAACATCTTTAGCTTCATATGACATGCATATTTGACAATTTTTAGCAATAGTAACAAGCTACCATGTCCGTAAAGATGAAGTACTCGTTTGAGGACATTGGGACTATATTATGTTTACAATGCAAGACATGTGACATGATGAAATACATATTCAGGAATTGCCTCTTCATATACAGGACGACAGAAAATAAACCATTACTGTTTGTCTTGAACCAATTATGCTATAGCCTACTAACCCTGATGCCTCATTCCATATGAGAACATTCCTCGGTCCAATTTTGTACAGTTAGATCAGCCTGTATCTGATCTAACACTAACGCTAACCTGTATCTGATCTAACACTAATGCTAACTGATAGCTACAGTAGCTACACTCTAGCTAGCTGACCCCTGATGTCTGACCCGTGTTACACGGATGGTGTTTGCGTAGGTGGTGTTTGTTTGTTGATTGATTGTGCATCTTTTTTTATCATGACAGGGAAACTTTCACTGTCAAAAGCAGAACGATTGCTCCATGCAATTGCAGATAATTCTGAAATTGACGATTTATCGGATGGTGACGAGGGTGATCCTGCTGTGGAGGAGAACATTCCACGTGCTTCTGACCTGATGATGACGTTCCAGAAGACAAGAGGAAATCTGACAAATTCTCAAAGGTGAGGCCGTTTATGGAACGTATACTCAATGGCTGCTACCGTCAGGCTCGACCGGAATGTGTCTCAATAGATGAGCAGATGATCCCGTTTACTGGAGCCTGTCCTTTCTGACAGTATGTGCCACTAAAGCCCAATCCAGTTGGCATGAAGAACTTTGTGCTGGCATCAGCAGATGGCATTGTGCTGGACTTTGAAGTCTATCAAGGTGCAAACGCACTTGCTTCACAGCTCCAGGACACAGAAGGATTAGGTTTATGAACCTTGGTCATCACACGTCTGTCTGAGAATCTGCATCCTGGTACCAAACTCTACTGCGATTGGTTCTACACAACCATAACAGCTGTGGATCACATGCTGGAGAAGCAAGTGGACCTGACTGGTACAGTCATGAAAAACCGGGTTGGCAAAGCACTAGAGAAGCTACTGAGTGACAAAGCAATGAAACAGCAAGGAAGAGGTGCCATTGCATCAGTTACTAGGGGAGATGGGAAACTGTGTTGTAAAATGGTATGACAACAAGCCGGTTGTGATACTCTCCGTCATTCATGGTGAACAGCCAGAGGACACCTGCCAGCGATGGTCCAAGACAGACAAAGAATATGTGACCGTCACACGACCAAACATTGTGCGTGAATACAACGCCAAGATGGGTGGGGTTGACCTGTCAGACAGGATGATGAGCTATTACCGAATGAGTGTCCGAACCAAGAAGTGGACAATTCGGATGCTGATGCACTTCACCAATCTCTCTCTGGCAAACAGCTGGCTGCTGTATCGCCAAGACAACCAGGAAAATGGTAGCCCAAGAAGGGCTATCATGAAGTTTCTTGAGTTTCGGATGCAAGTGACTCAGGTGTTCCTCAACAAGGATGGTGAGCATGCCACCACCCAAGACCCTCATGTCGCTGGTGCAGAGGAGGAGGGTGCACACCGTCCACAACCAGGCAAGAGATCTCAGGTCACTCCAGTCCCCCATGTCTCAGAACGCACACAATGTGCTGCTCATCTCCCGGAGATGGTCGACCTGAAAAACCCAATGCATTGCAGAGGACAAGGCTGCCCTGGGAAATCTTGTGTGCGGTGTATGACGTGCGATGTGTTCCTCTGCATGCAAAGTGGACGCAACTGTTATGCAGCATTTCACTCAGGCCAGTAGGACTGTTCCATACAGGCAGAGAGCCTGCTATCAAGAGAGGAGCTAGTTATAAGAAGCTAGTTTTTTTTTTTTTTTTTTTTTTTTATTAATTTTGTTTCTACAAAGCTGTGGGTGATTATTTGCCATGTTTTGCACTTTTGTTTTTCTATAGCCATATTTACCATGTTTGCACTTTTTCTATTGCCATGTTTACTGCTTGAAATAAATAGTTAACACTGTTGTTTGCACTTTTATTACTATTGTTTTTGTATAGTCATGTTTGGGGCTTGAAACAAACAGTTACACTGTTTTTTGCACATTTCTTTTCATATAGCAATGTTTACTGCTTGAAATAAACAGTCAACACTGCTGTTTGTAGATTTATTTTTGTTACCCTCATGTTTAAAGTATGAAATAAACTATTTTATACTTTGCTGACCAATGGTGTGTTTATTTTGTCATACAGTAAGATAGACCCATTGTCCTCATATGAGGACATGGTTTTTTGAAAGAACTATTTACTGTAAATATCTAAAATTTTGATTTTAGACTAATTGGGTCCTTCTGACCCCAAATAGCAAATAAAATGTTTAAATGCAAAGATAATCCGACTGTCCTCATATGAGGACATTGTTTTTTGAAAAAAAATACTTCCTGTACAAATACAAAGTTTAGTTTTTATACTTATTAGGTCCTACTAATCCCAAATAGCTAGGATATATTAAAATACACACCAAACTTCAGTCCAGGTCTCAGGATGTAAAAACACAATATTACCAGCATAAACAAAGTAGCCTTGATCTAAAAGAAAGTGAGCTTATAGGCTGTGGATGAAGTTTTTGGTCCAGTTTGCCTCTGCAGTGTAACATGAAAAGCTGGGTTAAAGGCAAATTAAGAAAGTCATTCTAAATTTAAGATTATAAAAAACAATCCACCCTTTTTCCACCCACACAAACTCCTTCTGTGTAAAGACAGCATCATTGAGAGTGGAGTTTAACCTTGTGTCTAGGGTTTAGGTTAAAATCGGTGATTCACATAAGGGTTAAAGCTGTGGTGCGTTTAGAGTCAGTTTTGGATTAAATGACAATTCCGTTCATTTCCTGCATTTCCTTGCTGCCCTGTTTTACATCTGCTGTCAATCGTTTTCCAATCTTTTTTGAAGATATAATATTATGAGTCTTTTTTTCATTGTGTCAGTTGTTTTTCACATGAAAGATTTTGAAACCAACACAATCTAAATATTACTGGATCCTCCCAGTAAAGAAGAGAGGAGCAATTTAAGTCTCTAGAGTAAAATGAAGCTTTATTTTCCATTTCATTTTATTGACTATGTCCAAAGGCAGTTTCTTGCTTTGAATTGGATATTAGCATGGATTGATTGTGATTGGCAAAAAGTGGGTCTGACCTCAGAGAATGTTTGCTATTTGCTGAAAGGGGAAAAAGTGGAAATCCAATATGAAATGGTCAACTGGAAACTTTAGTTTGTTTTAGTCAAACGTATTTTGTTTACAAGCAGAAAGTAAGACCTTCCCTCTTGTCAGGTCTCGGCTCACACAGTCTTTCCAAATGCATGTATTGATATGAAACAGTCATTGGCACTTCTTTTACATTTTAAACCTTTATATCCTGGTATTACTATCCTGTGACTTTCCTTTCAAAGGTAGTGACAGATTACCTCCACTGAGTAAATTGAAATTCCCAGGTGTTGTTTCTATGGAGTTAATGAGCCCAAGAGGTATAATTAAAAAAATATCTTTCATTGTGGCGCATGCATGAAGAATCTCTCAGAATCACCATTAAAAAGATAAAACTTGAAAATATAAAAAAAAAATATCAATAAAACACTTAACTCATGCAGAAATTGTTTAGGGTTAGAATTAAGATTACATTTATGGGTTAAATTACAGCATGTAGTGAACAGGATTAATGTAATGTGTGTGTGTGTGAGTGTGTGTGTGTGTGTGTGTGTGTGTGTGTGTGTGTGTGTGTGTGTGTGTGTGTGTGTGTGTGCATTCGTAATCATACCAATGCGTGGAAGGAAGAGACAGAGAAGATGCCCAGGCGTCCCATGGCCAGCTTGGTGGGACGTGAGGCGAAGCCCAACAGGCGCTTGGGGTTGGGGGGCTCGCCGCCCTGCAGGCTGGCCAGGTAGCACCGACAGCGGAACAGATCCATGTGGAACTGCTCCAGGTTCTGCTCCCACAGGAAGATCTTACAGGGAGAAAGACAGAGTGAGAGATCATGAGGGATGAGTTTTCGATTATGCAACATAAGCAAACTTTGTTGATTAGATCCATATCTGTCTATCCGTATTTGGCCCCTGATGAAAACGGCAACGCGTGGAAGGGAGTGATGACAGCAAAAAATAAGATAAAAAGATTGCATAAACAAACATGAGACACATAATAGAGAAACTAAATAATACAGAAATGTTCTCTGTGTTCAGATGGTGATTTGGCCCCAGCAGGAAGTGTGAGATGTGGGTGTACTGCGGCTCCTGTGGAGAGGCATTACTCACCAGCACAACCCCCACCAGTCACTGACCCGCTGCTATGTGCCTTATAACAAGGGGTGGGGCGTGGGAGGTGGCACACATGCGCACACACATACACATACACAAACAACTTAATTTGCGCTGGATCCTGTCATAACAGATTCCCTCACCTTTTTTTGTCCCAGCACTTATTTGAAAGGACTGCCAGCCTTCACAATATTAATTAGCTGTATTCAGAAAACTTTGTGCCAAAGACCAATAAAACCAGTCCCTGTTTGCATCGATTAATCCACACAGATCCCAGGCCTGGCTACATTTTACATTTATGACATAAAATACTATTATCATTCATGACTTTAGCTCAGTGCAAATGGGTTAACTGGGCATTTTAGTCCCACATTCTAAACCCTTAAACAGTCCCAGTTATCAACTTTGGCTGCAATTGGCATAGGCGTAAACAGCCACTAATTTGTGACCCACATACGGTGCAATGACACAGATAATGTTCACTTTTTAGCTAGGCAATCCCAACCCCAGTGTAACTTAACCTATGCAATTAGATAAATTACCATGTGTTTGACTGGATTCTGACTTGTGTTCATAGTGCAGCTGTAATGCGAGGCAGCTGAGGCAGAGAGTTGGGGATGAACATTGGCCTTCCTCTAATGTAAATGATGACACTCACCTTTTTTTTTTAGTAAGTAGTTTCATAAGAAAAGAAAAAAAGAAAAAGAAAATTAAAATTGGCATACATGGTCTGGACTAAAATTTGTAAAACAATTTAGACACTGATTGAACTGACCAATCAGGTTGAGGCTGTGAAAACACACAACATTCAGAGGCAAAGTCAGGGATTTATTTTTATAGTGTTAAAGAGTGCATAATTACTGAAAAAAAGTTGTATTCTTTTTAGGTCAAAAATTGGTCAATTTTAGGTCATAAACATTAGGGTTGAGCCGGATACTTGGCTGAAACGAGTATCCGGTACGTATAAAGAACTTTTGACGAGTACGAGTATTATCGAGTAATAAGAGTCAATATCTGCGCTCGTTATGAATGAAAATCCTCATTGTGTAGCTGACTGTGTCCACGTTGTGTGATAGGCACACCCACTTTAGCCCCGCCCACTCCAAGTACGGATACGGATACAGATAATGTAGATGGTTGAACAGATACAGATAGTGGTGTATTCGCTCATCCCTAATAAACACTTACTGCTGCCCTGTAAAGGCCATGTACAAAATTTCAGACTTTCATTTTAGAATCCACATGGGTCTGCATGCTCGAGGTCCTTAGAAATTTGTAGCCCATATGGGCAGTGGCCCTGCACATTAAAGGGAGTAATCCAGATGCGGACACAGACATGCAAACTTTATCTAATACTGATCTGATACTATCAAGCACCAACAGAATGCTACTCACGCTCACATAGTTTACATAAAGCCATTTTCTCATTCAACAACACCATACATGTATGAGGTAAGAATAAAAGGAGGGTATAATATGGATATATCACATAGAAACTGAACAAACCAAATCCATCATCAAACAACTTTGTAAATAGTAATTAAACCTTGCACAGCTTTAATGACCAAGCTGTCATTTTTTCAAAGCATCTATTATTTATGCGAGCATTAGCCACAGATTTCAGTTCCACCTGCCTGATAATGCATGCATTGCATGTGTTTCATGTGTTATGAATATACTGCATTATGCCATACTTGCATGTGTTTATAAATGAGCACCAGTCAGGATATTTGAAAACATCTGTGCACAAACGTATTCGCCAAGAGCCTTTCGGCTGCATGACGCCATGCAGTAAGGATGATTTAGTGTGGAGATTTCAATCTCAGCGTGTGAGAGCCTCAGTGAGTTCAAAGGTACAAAGATGTGCATCTTGTGAGCATCTGAAAAACACCCCTAGGTGTTTCGCTCAACTCAGTTGAAGAGAAGGAAACTCAGCAGAGCACATGTGCTAATGCAAAACAGGTTCATGTCTGTATTATACAGCACATACAGAAATGTTATGCCAATAATTTTCAGAGATATGACTTTATGTTGTGTCTTTCTCATGCCTCTGTATTCAACAAAAGTACAATGGAAGTAAGTCAGGCTGGATGAAAATATTGATTTTCTAATAAATCGTAATGTTCAATTGAGCAATACGTTATTTATTCTACTACTAACCTATGGAAACTTAGCTGAACAAACCATCAAGCCAAAAACCAAATATCTTGATTCATTTTGGATTTCAAAAACATGATGATTTCAAAGAGGTGGACAAAAAATACTGTATATGTAAGCTACACAATTTGCATTGTGACCAAAATATCCTTGACTGAATCGACATGGAATTGAATCAAACTCAACCTGGTACTGAATCCAATTGGGAAATCAGTGTCAATACCCAGCCCTAAAAATAAGGCTTTTGCTTTTAGGTGGTTTTGTCCTTGCCTGATTTTAGTTTGTTTTATGATGTCCAACTGCTCTAATCTTTTCTGTTTACTTTGAATCATCAATTGTACCTCAGTTCCTCCCGTCCCCCATCGCGGCCCCATCATGGCATCCATACCTGCTCCAGTATCGTCTTCCTCTTCTTGGTGTCAGTGACAGTGGACAGCTGCATGTCTCCCATCTTCTTCATCTTTTCATCCATGTCGATCTTCTGCTCCAGCTTGCGGATCTCCGTCTGGAGCAGCCGCACCGTGTCCTCCCTGTGGTGCTGCCGAGCCAGAGCAGTAGCGCAGGCTGAGTGGATCGCCGTGATCCAGTTCTCCAGTTCTGTCTGGCCCGACGTCTGCCAGGAGAGAGTGAGGAGAGGCAGGAGGGAATAGACACGAGGAAACGAGGAAATTAAGTATTTTGCATCGGAGGTATGGGAGACATCGCTGGAGACTTGGAGGTGGTAGCCAGTGATGGTATACCAGCTAAAACTCTCATCTCTGAACCCACATGTATCCCTGTTGGCTTTTCATTCAATTCTGCAACAGTTCTCTCCATCTCATCCTTCATACTACACTGCAAAAAATTCCTTCTTAACAGGTTATTTAGTCCCAGATTCAGTCTTAAAATCTTGTTTTTCTCCAAGCAAGAAAAAAAAGGCATCTGGTGGGATGGGATGATCCCACGATTCCAATGGTTATCAATTTGTTTCCATAATTTTCTTGAATCAATTTTCTTGATGCTAGAGGGCCGATCTGCTTTATTCTGCCTTGTTTCAACATATTTCTACTAAAATCCTGAAACAAATGAAACTACAATGGAGATAAATTAATGTTTTAAACTGAAAATTAGACTTAATGACTTGGTCACAATAAAATCACATCCAAGCGGACACAGAAAAATCCCAACCAGGTAATAATAGCAAACAAAAGAAATTAAGAGACTGACATCTCACAAATGGTGCAAGTCCTATCATTAGCTTCTGTGAGAGGGTGGTCAGTTTAATCTCATTGTTTTATCACTAATCTTCCTATTCATTGACTAAATGTCACCGCAGACAGCTACAATGAATATAAATAGACACATTTTAATATTGTACAATGCTCACTGTGGTGGATCGCTGTCACACTGTGACAGCATGGCCTTTAGACATGTCAGACATAGAATAAACACTTAGGCTCAGGACGGGTTTATTTCCCATTCAATGGTGAATGTCATGTATTTGTGCAAGTACACACACACACACACACACACACACACAAAAAAAAAAAAAAAAAAAAAAAAAAAAAACTTTCTACACCATAAGCCAAAGAGCTAGGAGGTACAAGGTCCTCTTAGTTTGCTTTGTCTCTGCATGTGGATGAATTGTGTGTGTGTGTGTGTGTGTGTGTGTGTGTGTGTGGTGTGTGTGTGTGCATGTGCGTGTGCGTGTGTGTGCATCTATGTAAGCAGATTTATTTCTACTTAGCCTAATGAAATGAGATGAAACTTTTGTGATAACTTTTGTGGTAATTACGTTGGCCTCTCTCTCTCTCTCTCTCTCTCTTTAGATGTTAGTGGCTCTCACCTGAAAGAGGAATGCGTCTCCCACTGAGTTGCTGAGGCAGAAGACAAAGTCTTTTTTGGGATGTTCAGGTACAGCCTGGACAATGCTGTTCTCCACCCACAGAGCATGTTTGGGAATGCTGTTGTGGTCGATTCCTGACCGGCCGTCTGTTTCATACAGGAACAGAGTGCAGCCTGGAGCAGGAGCAAGAGAACTGTCAGTGAGGAAATACTAAATGTATGTACTACTAAAACTAAACATAAAGTTATGTTATGTCATGTCGTGTTATGTCATGTCATGCCATGTTATGTTACGTTAGGCCATGCAATGCTATGCTATGTTATTTTATGTTATGTTATACTATGCAATGCTATTCTATGTTATGTTATCTCATGTTATGTTATGCTACATTACATTATGTTATGTAAGGCTATGTTATGTCATGTTATGTCATGTCATGCTATGCCATGCTCTGTTATGTTAAGTCACATTGTGTTATGTTATACCAAACCCCGCGGTATTTAAGGTGTGCTATGCAAACTGAGTGTCGAGTAAAGTAAGGATTGATAAAAAGTGTGGATTTAGCATTTAATTTATCAATGGGTCAAGATGAAGATGAAAACCATGTAGATTCAACCACAAAATTCCATGTTTATTCCATGTTTTTTGTTAGGTGGGTCTAAAGCGTCCTCACTTAAATTGCAATTTTACATAACGCCCCGTTAAGAGGCCTCTTTAAAAATGCATGAAATCTAAATGAAAGTGTAATTTTTCACGCGAAGGGTGGATGTGGTCTGACATTAGCGCTTAAGCAAAAAGTGAACAAACTGATAGGCCTTTTCATAATCATCCCTAACAGACAACATGAGATCTGGAGGAACGTTATGAGACAATCTGATAATTTTTTTTTTGGCACAGAGGAGATGAGCCAGACAGGAATGCTATTTCTTATGCATTTCAAGTGGATGAGATTGGATTAGACACGGATGCTGCCATAAAATTAAATTGTGATGAACCAGAGGAGAGAAAACTTAAGGCCAAACAGCGGTGGGTTAGCGTAGAGGGCAGAGTCAAGGGCATGGACTGTGTTGAGATTGATGTGATTACAGAGTCACCAGCAGCTGTCAGATGGAATAGTCAGGTGTGGAAGACGTCGCTTCTGAAGTGGCTCTCAGGCTGCTCGATTATGGCTAAGATGGCATTCATGATTTTGCCGCCAAATATTGTGATCTCAGCTATTAATCACACAATGGTGATGCTGCATCACTTTTAGATGTGCTGGATATTTGGGGTGATTAAATATATTGGCAGTATTAGCTCTAAGGAAAACTTTGCATAGTATGTGTCTTTTGGACCTGACCTGGTTTATAACGAAATTATTTAAAAAAGAGACACACAGTGATCCCCTTTTTGACTATATTCATGTTGGCACTCAGAGGGTAGATTTGCCTTTTTATCATGAATGGACACTGACAAAGTTGCTTGCAAAATCCAATTAAAGTCAGTTGTGCCAACCTAAGTGACATATATTCTACCAAATGTAATGTTTACCTTTCCAATTTAAAGGTGTGCTATGTAAAACTACTCTGAAGTGAGGACTGTAAAAACTCAATTGAGAGAAAAAATGGACAAACACAAAATTTCATGGTTTACTCTACATGTTCTTTTCATCGTTAGGATAATGCAGCATTAAATTATGTGCTTATTCAAAGTTTTTATCACTTTTAGGCATTGAAAAGGTTGATTAGTGGACTGTGTGGTTCCTAGTTGCAGGGTAAGCCATGAGGTTTTACATGTTTTTAGTCTACGAAGCACCTTTTAGAGAGACCCAGTAGTGTTTCCACTTGCGCCGAGTGGCAGGTTCCACCTTTTTGTTCTTCTTATGAACCAAGAAGTTCTTCACAGCGAGAGCTCCTGCTTTCCTGACCGTGCCTTGGGTGCAGCCAATCAGAGCGTCCGATGGATAAGCAGAGCTTAGGGTGCCACTGCTGTGCTCGTCACTCACAGCAGACCCCGCCTCCTCTGTGAAGTCCTGACCCTGATGTGTCTGAGAGAGTGATGGAAAAAGGGACAATGCAATGTAACTACCATTAACCCTTTAAGAGGCTCCCTTAAACATCACAAAAGAGTGACATTTTCAAATCAAACATGCCATTGATTCATGGCTGCACCATTAAATCAAACAGAACATATCCAGATGTCCAGATGAAGGTAAATGAAGCATCATTTCCCTGTGATTCAGCAGGACATATTTGGTATTTTTGGAAATTGTAGAATCTCTGCTTGAGTTTAAAATAAAGTTTTGCTACACAAATCTACACACACACACACACACACACACAATTGAACTAACCCAGGCTTGATTGTCCAGTTCCTTTCGGAAGTTCTCGTACACTCCTCCTCTTCCTCCCTCACCGCCTCTTCCTTCTCCTCCTCCTCCGCTGCTGCTTCCGCTGTCGCTCCCATTAAAAACGCTGCTCTCAGCAGCTGAGTACACTGAGAAGGAGGCAGACATGGCTTTGCAGCGCCGTGAGCCCAGCTCCGTCTCCCCCTCCATCTCTGTGGTGACGCCATCGATGCCGCTGTCGCCATACTCACTTCCCTCACCCAAAACACCCGAGATGTCCTGCACAACATAAAAAATAGTATAGGATAGTAGAAAGCTATAGAAACATATGACTTACTATACAAGCACATACAATAGGGCTGGCCAATATACCAATATTGTGATGTGAGACGAGATATCATCTGGCATGTTAGATATCACGTAATCTCATGATATAGCATATGTGTTGTCTTTTCCCGGTTTTAAAGGTTGCATTACAGAAAAGTGATGAACATGTTACACTGCTGTAGATGTTCTATTATTTGCCTCTACCTGCTTGGTCTTTATATCCACATTACTGATGACTGTTCACCAAAAATCTCTTGTGTATGAATATCTTATGAACACACCAATGGTAATTCCTACAATATTGTCACAATATTGACAATGAGGGATTCAGTGTTGTGATATTTGAATTTGTCCATATTGCCCAGCCTTATCATAAAACCTTTGCTACACACATAAACACACACACACACACCCTCACAGACACAGACACAGATACCAATCTGTGGCAAACTAAATAGATGACAAATCTGCCATCTGCGTCATACAAAAGCAACGAAGGTCAGTTCTCTCCATTTGCAGAAATCATCCTGACATCTTAGGCTACACTGGGGATGCTGATTTTATATTTGTGTGTATATTTGTGTCTGTGTGTGTTTGCATGTGAGTTTGTATATGTCTCTGCGTGCATTTCTGCTACAACAAAGGTTTGCACTTCAAGGCAGAGGTTCTGTGTGCTTTCGCACTTTTCTCTCACCAAGCTGAGTCTCCCCTACTGTTCTACTTCTCTTTGTTTTCCTGTTTCGTCTGCCTATTTATATCCGGTCTGACTCCCCTCTCAGCCTGGCTAGATGAATTTATAATAAGCACTTAGGATGTTCTGTTCTCCGAGGGTGCTGCAGGTTCTGGGAATGAGTTGAAAGTAAGGTTTGTTAGATCTATAAAAAAAAAAAAAGCTTACAGTTCACAGATGCATGTTTTTCTTTTTTCTTCATTATGCTATCTTTTGCACTCTTTTGTCCCTTGATCCTCTTACTGTTTGGCTCCTTGTAATGTGAGTGATACATGATTTGATTTTTTTTTTCTACATTTGACCTTTAAGTGACTCTACTTTTATAATGTCTGCATAAAAGCTTCTGATAAATGCTTAAAATTTGAAGTGTGTGTGTGTGTGTGTGTGTGTGTGTGTGTGTGTGTGTGTGTGTCATGATTCTGGTGTGAGGACTGAAAGAGACTATGCTTTTATTTCTGGAGGCTGAGAAGAGAAACCAGGCCAGCGATGGACAAATAGCCCTACCGAGTCTTGCTCCCTGACTCCCAGTGATTCCATCCCTCTCCTGCCCCAATTTTAAAGACACAGCTCACCCAAAGTACAAAAAAAACCCCAATATTTTACCACTTCCACCCTTACTGAAATTCAGATAGCTTCTGTGTTTCCACTCAGTGTTTCTAGTCTGGCACAATCTGTCGGCCCACAAGGAATACAAATTCACTTGGGTAGATACAGTTTGTCTTCCTCAGCAAGAAATAGCTCCCAATGAAACCTTTTGCCCACGATGGCTGTGGATTGTGTTGTGTATCTGTGCCACTGATTTTGCAGAGAGCTGTTGCAGTTGAGTTTTTCACACGTACATTTTTGATGATCTTTTAAGCACAAATCAGTGGCCATCCAGCCCCATTGTATTGGGAAGTAAGGAGACAGGGATGATTGCAGCAGACTAGAAACCTCGCCATATCACAGAGAAACAATCTCTGTGTACCACTCTACAGACTAATACTCGAAGAAGGCCACAGTAAAGTAAAGTTTTCCTGACGTCTTACATAACATGTTGAAAATTCTGTCTGGGACATTTATTTATTTATGCATTCTTAAAAAAAAGTGAGTGCAGTCTAACCTGAGTGGTTTGTGCACGTCGTCCCTGGAAGGCGGGGCGTGGTGCAGCCGGGATGCCGAGTCCCACTAAGCCCTCAGACAGGCAGTGGGAGCGCCGGCAGGGGAGCGTGAACGCTCCATACCCGCCACCGTCCTCCTCAGCAGGAGAGATCAGCCCCTCCTCTCCGTCCCCTCCTCCTCCACCTTGTCCTTCCCTTCGGTTCTTGAGGTAGCGGTTCCTCTGCCCCCTCAGGACAGGACTCTGCTGGCTGCACAGATGGTCCAGAGACGACGCCCTCTCAGCAGAGCCTGCAACATACACAGGTGGTTACTGTAGGGCTATGTGTGTGTGTGTCTGTGTTTGTGTAAGGTCAGGCCATATAATGTCATCAAAATGCAAGATTTTGCACATGTAGTCTTTATGCATCACAGCAAGCATAAAGTTAAAAAGTGAAAGAGTGAACAAACAGCGCGAGGAGACAAAACACAAACACCACCAGCCTGGGAATCAACATCGTTAGATTTAACTGCCAGTCATGGATCATCCTCACTCGCATGGAGGTGGTTTGGCTTTGAAAAAACAGATGTTGCTCAAAAGATGCCAATCCTCAGACTATGTTGGAAAGTGGTTTCCATTAAAGTCAACTCCACAATTAACTTGTTTCACCATCTGCAGATTAACCACTGCACAGAATATGAAGAATATGAAAAGCTTAAGTCGTTAAGATGAATTGTTAAGTCAAATTCCACTCTGTTCCATATGACGTGAACCATAGAAACTGAATTGGAGTAGAACAGACATTGAACTGTTTGTCCTGGTCATCTGAGTTCAAAAAAAAGAAAAGGAAATCATTCATTCAACCTTTATTTATCCTCGAATGGACATTGAGGTTACCCTCATTTTCGATGCCGTCGAGTTTACAAGCGCATTAAAAACAAAATAACACATACATATAATAAGAAAATCATTTAAAACAAATACAATCAGAAACACAGTGTTCTGAGACTGACATATCAGCTGATATGTTGACACACATCAGTGGGACTATGACTTGGAGTAAAAACCGCCTGTAAAATTTGTCCTCTGTAAAGTCCGTAAAATCCTCAGCTCCCTTCTAGAAGCAAGGCAATGGAGACAGTGGTCACTACTGCATCATCAATTCAGTGAGTCACAGTTCTTTGCAGTGGCAGCGATTCAAATAAAAATGGCCACCACACTGACCATCCTGCTATGTTGATTTGAATGGGAATGTCCGTTGTATGCACATTCAATTTCTATGAAGTGAACACAGTGTTTTTAGACACATAGCTCTGATTAGATAATCCTGACATTCTGCAGTCCAATAATTCTAAACATGGATTTACTGATTATAAAAAAAAAAAAAAAAAAATGACCATTGCTGTGGATGGTCACCTCAAGCACGTTTGATATATCGCTCCAGTCAGAAAGTCCATTTTGCCACCATTAAACTCAAAAAGCATATACTGTTGAGCAAAACACTGTGCAAGTGAATAAATACAATCAAGGTAGATAACATTTTAAAACAAGATTAACTATCACATATATACTATTAATATGGACATAGAACACCTGACACTATTCAAATGGCCTTGTGAGTTTTTTTTTTTGCTTACACTTAAATTATTCCTAAAAGTATTCCTTTAATATACTGCAACTATGGAGTAACAAAAACAGAAGATAGTTATTCTGTATGATTATTTTGCCACTCAACCCTGTGTGTGTGTGTGCTGTGCACATATGCACAGCAGGCCTGTTCATTAGGCAGAGCTCGGGAACCTTTGGCAGCAGAAGCAGGCAGTTTCCTGCTGCCGCCTGCAATCTCTCTGAATTTGGTGCTCAGAGCCCCTTGAGCTCACAGCAGCTCTGAGTGATCACATGAACCCGAGTGGGACTGGAAGCCAGGTAATCTTTAATCACTCCGCAATTTTCTCTATTCTGTAAGTGTCTGTGATTTCTGCCACCCCACCTCCCCCTCAACATCTGCCAAGCCTGCTGAATCAACCCAACACCCCCTCTGTAGGTGTACACGCACACACACATACACACACACGCACACGCACACATGCACACACACAGTCACCGCTTCTTTGCTTTCTTGAAGGACAGGATGACACATTCTCAAGGGACTGGAGAAAGAAGTACTTCTTTCACACTTCTTTTAAAGTTTTAAGTTTCAAGTTTAAGTATCAAGTTTCAAGTTTATTTAGAGCCCCAAATGGCTTTACAGAGTACAGACCAGAACAAAATTGAGACAACAAAAGGTTTTGAAACTGCATAATCTATTCATGTGAGGCAAAAAGTAGCCTTGAAAATTACTGCGAGCTTTGCAAGGTTGCATCACAAGACCATTGGTTAAATCCAAAGTCTACAGATTGATTTTTTGGCGTTTTAGCGTTTATTTTACACTACAGCACAGTTACACGGTATGGGCCATAAACCAAAGAGGCATAGGAAGCTCAGTGGTAAGCATGTTTAAGTTGCATTTAGGCCATGATACAGAGAAGAAAATAGTTGCACATTCCTCGACTGACATTCTTAATAATAAGCTACTTTTGTTTTTTTTGTTTGTTTTTTTTTGTTGTAGTGTGGGCCAAGTCGGTTGTGTAACACTGTAAAAGCTGTCAAGCAGTTTGTTGGTTATCCAGACTGAATTCCATCACTAGGACTGAAAATGATGATGTTTTGCAATGAACATCAAGAATATCATCAGACTGTTCATCACCAGTCAAGATAGTAATCCTTTGTAATCCCTCGAAATGATCAGCCTGGAGCTCAGGATACCAGCTCAATGTTTATTAGTGCGCACACACACACACACACACACACACACACACACACACAGTAGTTGTTTACAGTTCTCGTTCTCGTTTTCATCATAGATATTACATACCTGTGAAATGTGCAAAGGAAAGCATGCATACATTAAGGGAAAGCTATTTATTCTGCATTTTATTCTGTTTTTGTGTTTGTTTAGCCTTGTTTTTACCGTAATTACATCGGTTAGGGATGTTCTGAATGTAGGAGAGTCGAGACCTTAGAATTTAAAACATATGTTTTGCATCTTTCATGCTGCTGTTTGTTAAAATCCCCATTTCACTTCCCTGCTAACAAAATTTCTGGAGCCTTCTAATGAGGCATGGGATTAAAAACAAACTCAGGTTACTATTCCTTTACTTCCATCAGTCTTATTAAAAATCCATAAGACTGATGGAAGTGGAGGAATAGTAACCTGAGTTTGTTTTTACTTACTGACTGCATGTAGTGCAGGTAATTGTGGTAGTGTGTGTTTACCATCCTCACCTGCGCTGCCTCTGGGGCATGTGAACTGCTCCGGCTCCTCCTCCAGCTCTTCTCCTCCATCTATAATCTCCTCTGTGCTGGTCAGATGCTCCTGGCTCAGGTCAGAGAGGGAGAACTCCAGGCTGTCCTCTCTCCACATGTCCGCTGACTTCGACCGCTTCTTTTTAAAACTCCCTCCCTCCCTGGGACCCTCAGTCATGCGCTGGAGATACCTCACCTCCCCAAGAACGTCCCCCTCTCCATCGCCCTCCCCCTCCCCCATGGAGTCCTCCCCTCCATCCTGACCAAGAGTGTCTGCCTCCGAGGTTTCTGGAGTGGGCGTGGCCAAGGGGTCATCGTCGTGCTGATATGACTCTGGCCTCATTGTCATAGCGACGCGTTGTGTCCAGTGGGGGTTGATGCCGAATTCTTCGAATGCATCTGTTGGGTTGAAAAGGCCCATCCTTTCTCTGCGAGGTATTGTGGGATACTAGGGGGCTGGAAGAGCGAGTTGACGCCCACAGAGTTTCTGTGCTCCTGCTTGACTGAAGAGGAGTGGCGGGAACAGACGGTTGATGGGCTGCTTGTTGGACAGGCGGGTGAGCGGGACATGTGCGTACGGGAGAGGTGCCCCGGTCACGTCGCCATAGGAAAACCACTGTGTCCATTCTGACTCTCCACGTTTCCCATGATTCAACTGCAGATTAAGAAAGAGATTGTTGATAAGCACATACAGAGCCCGTTGAAAAGCATCAGCTCTCTTTTGCTTCACTATGGCTGATTCTCTAACATCAGAAAACCAGCAATGTAAGTGTTTTTAAAATATTTACTGGTTGACTTCACTGTGCCAGGGTCCTCTGATGTGCATCCACTTCTAACTAAAAATAATGGCACACTTCGCTGTAAGTAAAGCCAGATCAGCATTTGTTTATCTAATCAGGATTTTTTTTGCCAATCTAAATTACATTAATCTTGGGTAATTTACCTAGGACAAGACATTCAAATAGGGAAGCACAGACAGGGGAAAATACTCAAGTTGATTCAAAATTTGTGTGGAGCCTAAACACAGCTGACATCTCACAGAGGCTTCCTCAGGATGTGCCGGTTTTGTTCCACTGCAGTCACTTGTGCTACTAAACATCACCTAAAGCAAAGAGTAGCAGAGCATAAAACTCCAATAAGACCTAGCAATATGTCACGGCAAAACCCCACACAGAGGCAAACCATGGCTTCACACCATCTACATTAGGGTTTGTGGGCTTGGAAAAAAGTAAGCCAACCAGCAACAGGGGGAGAGGGGAGACTTCAACAAACTTCTGCCGAAAAGGCAAGCCTATTGGGTCATACCCCTAAAAAGCTTGAAACTTTTAGTACTGAGTGATGACTAGAATTGATGGTCTGTAATACAATCCTTTTCTCTCTCTTTCTATCCGTGTCTGTCCAGGTCGAATTTGGAAAAGGATTTATCAGCCACTTGACAGGGTCGTCCTTGATTTATTCATTGGACCTTATGTGTAATAAACATTACATTTATAGCACTGTAATCCTATAAATGCACCGCTAGTGTAGTGTGGTAACTGTAATAATACTTCAGCCATCCATCCATTCATTTTCTATTCCATTTCTTACCTTCTATTTATTTGCACACTTAATGTCCATAATTGTATATTGTATATAGGATTGTATTGTATATAGGGGTGTGTACATATATATATATATATATATATACATACATATATATACTTTCAACTTTATTTTTATTTTTATTTTATCTATTTTACTTGCACAGTGCTGGAGTTGTTGCAATTGCATTTCACTACTGCTGTACTTGTACATTCATGCATGTGATAAATAAAAATCTTGAATCTTGAATCTTGATGTTCGCTGTTGAGATATTAAACTTTTTATATGTTGACTTAATGTGTTTAGTGTTTCAGATTGATTGACTGTTTGTTAACAATGAATTACTTTTGTGTATAAAGTGCTGCAGTCTGTTCTCAAGAGGTGCTGCCCATTTCTTCTCTATGGGATTTCCCTGTGATTTGCGTTCAAGAGGGTTTTTGTTGCTGGAATGCTCAAGCAGGCCGGCCAAGCACAAGCCCACTGACTAGCTATTTGGCTCCAGCTCACTGGAAACACAAGAGGTAAGCTGCAATTTCATACCACTTTGTGTCCGTCCTTGTATGTGTGGATGTGTAGGATGTACTCAGTAGTGGATGAGAGGATTTAAAAGTTTATTCCAGCTTCAGTTTATTCATGTCATATTTGTCTCAAAGTTTAGAATGGTTTACTATCTTGAGTTATTGTTGTATTTGGTAGAAAGCAGGCTAAGATTAGCAAATGGGCTTCACAGATGGTAGGTAATGCCGCCTCTGCCACATTCGCCGGTGATAGAAGTGCAAAAAGGTGATCGCACTGTCGAAAATGTTCTTCGCCGGTTGTTGCTTTGGAGTTGTGTTCATCGCCCAGCCCAACACAAGGTGGGTGGCGTGTTTCGCCAATCTTTGTTGCCTATCACCTACCGTCTGTCAAGCCTGCAGAGAGGGGCTGGAGTCCTGCTTAACTAGGCAAGCCTCAACTTGTTGTCTTGACTGGCAGGAATTAAAGCATAAATCTAAATGTACAAATGCTCCTTCCTTGCACGTTTGAAAGTTATTTTTTTCAATTCAAGTCATCCTGCCACATGTTATCTACACTGCACAGATTATGCTCTTGTGGTTGACGAAATGATGTAGACTATTGCTCCAGCCTACTAGCATTCTACCTGACATGTTTTCCCAGTTGTCCCTTGTTAGGATGACCTCTTTGTCCGTGTTACATTTCCTTAACATGCATTTTAACTGAACAAAGCAGTCCATTGTGGCTGGACTCTGTCAATCCTAAAGCAAAGTGAGCACTCTCTTCACCTTGTGCTCTCTGTTATGTAAGCGCATGGTGCTGCTGAATCAGCTACTGTCAGATCACTGGGCCTCTGTGAGTCACACGTTATCAAACCAACACCATCCTGAAATTAAGCGTGGGCTCATACTGGAAGGAAAGGATGACAGAGAGGCAGCAAAGACGACAGGGTGAAATGAAGAAACAGACTGAAAAGCACACTGCGAAAATGAAAGACGTGGACATTGCAGTTAAATGTAACCTCTTGTTTCCATGTGATTTGGCTTATTTCACAGTACTGACAGTGCATTGAAATCGGTACAGTAATATGGCTTACTTGCCTTGCCTCAAACACCAGCCCAATCAAGATTTTACAACTTTATGAAACATGAAATAACTTATAAAGTGTAGATGAGTGAAAAGTGAGAGATTTAGGTATGAAAATGAGTGTTCAATACCTTTGATTGAGCAGCGGCATCACTGGCATCCCCATGCTAGTGTGGTGTTACCATTCACCGAGCGCATGGTCCTCCACACAGCCTCCAACTGCCCTGATGGGAACAGGAAGACAGAGAAGGACTTGTCTGGAGCTCTTGCAACTTCAAAGTGACATGAAGCATCAAACACAGAAAGAGAGAAGGAAGGGACAAGGGGAAGAGGAAGGTGCTTTTCAGTTTGCAGAGGATCAAGCATGTATGTTACATAAAGTAAACTTGAAAGGAAATCTGTGAAGTACACTTGAGCAGGAGCGTAAAGAAAGAGAGACACTACAAAGTATGGAGGGGAAGAAAGCACAGTATGGTCAGTAAGCCTGGAGTTACCGACTACAGAGAGGCGGGAATACAAGATAAACATCAAGAAACACACACACACTCAAATGTGCATATATGCAAACTCAATGATGAGAAACTGTGCGCAGAGGTATTGTCTGAGCTTGAAGGATAAAACCAACCAACAACCACAATGGCTTTGAACTGCACCCTGAAACACATTGCAAATATGAAACCATCGAGGCATGTAAGGACATGTGAACAAAACAGTTTGGAAAACACCCCTTTGCTTCCCCCCAAGAACAAAGGCACACACACTCACACACACACATATATATACACACATATACACATACAGTGTATTGTGTAAAAGATGACAAGATGAAAGCCGCTATGGAGTATGATTTTCTGCTTAAGACTCAATTAAGTGATCCTTGCCAGCATGACCTAATTTTCCTAATACAGCCCTGAGCTTCTTAGCCATCATCATTTCCATAATGTGCTACGTAAGGAGGCGAGCAAGCGCAAGCACACTCGCTTGTGCATGGGTTTGCATGAGTCCCTATTGAAAGTTAACAACCAGATGTAAATCAAAATGATATGTGGAACAAATCATGTATTTCTGCTGGGATTTGAGTTTGATCCTGCAAACCAAAGTATGCAAAAAATAATTACCTGCTCATTGTTAGATCTTGCCATATCTGTGTCAGTCAGTCGATAGAGGCTTGGCAGAAGCATTTCATAACCCACTAACAGCCATGTTGGGAACAACCACTTAACTCTAATGCAACTGTTTCTCCAACTTGCCGCTGTCAATACTTCAAACACCATGGTCAGTTTTTGTTGGGCGGTTGGCCGTTCCAATTACGAAGGGAAAAACAGTGGAAAACAAATAATTTTATAAATCAACCAGAAAAACAAAAACAAAACAGTCATGCAGAAACAAAAAAAAAAAGAGGACAACTGTGGATAGCCTTAACCAAATCATAAAGATGTGATTGCAATCAGTACAGAGTCTGCTGAGATCATTTAATCGTCAGTGAGTAATTTTTAAAAGGGTTTTAAAGGTTGCTATCCCAATAAGCACCAACAAGAAATCAAGTTTAAGATCAAAGACAGAAGAGACACTAGACACCATTTAGTTAATTACTGTACCAATTTGGTAATAAGCCTTTTAGCTGGTCAATTGCAAATTTGTTATTTAGCCAGTTACTTAGTCAGTTAGTTAGTTAGTAGTTTCAAATCAGTAATTGGTTAGGTAGTAGACTTTTACTTAGTTACAATTCTTGAAAGCTAACATGACTGATAACAACATGTAAAGTAGGTAGTAATCTTACTTATACTGACTGATATTTTCCACATTTTCAACATTTCATTCACTTTCCAAAGTGTGCAAATGTTGAAAATCAGCCATGTTACAGTAACAGGCATTGACTGGTTCAGAGAAACAGGGCGATTTACAGTGCAGGGAAATTAAGGCTGCTGCTGACGATAAAGAAAGTGGCTTTTTTATATTTTTTTCAGCAGAAAAGAATGGTTCCTCTGGGTAATACATGGACGAGATACACAGCGTGTTTCATTCAACAACTCTGACTCTCTGCACCACACTAGCGTGTGTGTGTGTGTGTGTGTGTGTGCGTAAACCTCTCCTCTGCAGTACATTTTGCCCCAGCTGTGGGAAGCGCTTACATAAGCTGAACTTGACCCTGATACCTCTCCTCCTCTTCTTCTCTGGCTCTCTCTCTCCACCCTTTACCTCTCATCCCTCATCCATCCCACCCCATGGAGACCTTTCCCATCCCACATGCTTTCTGTCTCCCTGAAACACACACATATGTGCATACACACATAAACGCATGCATTTACAATTTATTTTATCGTTTTTCTGCTTGATTCACACCCTCACTTTCACTTTCACTCTCCACCTCAGCCTGCCAGAGTCTGTTGTGCTTGAAAGATGCTGAATATATATTTTGGCGCCAGTCCCACATTTATTTCTCACCAGTAAGTGCAAAAATAGGTGTCAGAGCTGATCTGAACTAGTTTTTATTTAAAATGCTGCAGATAGGCTCAAAATTCAGTTTTCACAGCAGCACACACACATACTTTAGACACTACAAGATGCTTTAACAAGCTGAATAAAAAAGTAAAAATAATAAGAAATATACATATATTGTCCTTATATTCTGGTTAGTCAATGGTTGTGCATGTGTGCAGAATATTGCTGTCACACTTTTCAGCCCCATCATTCAATGCATTGTTTTTAGCCTCCATCATCACCAGTGTCACCAACAGTGAACATAAATGTCGAGAATTTTATAGGCTGTAAGTTAACATTTCTGCCATCTGGTGCGTAGTCCAAAATCCTCATTTAAAATATGAATGAGATTTTCCAGAAATGTCAAAAATAAAGCACTGCACTGAGCCAGCTATAATGATTTGCTCCATTAAATAAAATAAATCAACTAAAACCACATTTGTACATTTTTGCCCCTTAGTCACTTTTTATGGGTTGCTCATAGTCAGATGCTAATTGCTCAGGAAAGAGGACTACATCAATCTGCCATATCTAGGCTATCTGGTGAGTTGCCATGAAGAGTAAAATATATTTAAGCAGTAACAGCTATAACTGTTAATGTAGTGCTGTGAAAACAGTCAGTAAATCAAGATCTGACAACAAAAAATGCAGATGAGTGAGTAAAGAAGTTGCTCAGTGTGGTGCGCTTTCACCAGAAATGCCACTTAGGGTTAAGGTTGGCAAAAACTGCTGTTAAAAGTAATTAAAAAATCAAAACTTGCAAAACTGATGTTGGTGGATGTGCTCTAACACCTGGAAGAAAGTGTTGCATATCTCATGGATATCTGCTGAACACAGCCCTTTTTTTGGCTTTTTTTTTTTTTTTTTTTTTTGGTCTGTTCATAGTTTCCACATGAATTTTGGACTCCACACCAAATAGCAGAGATGCTGATCGATCCCAGTATGGGATATTTAGAGCAGTCTTCAAACAGACATGTTGACTTTTAAACAAGTGCAGAGGACAGGGCATCAGATATGGAAAAAGGTAATGACATACAAATGTCTTTTCTTTATCTAACGATAAAGAACAGGAACTGATATGAAAATAAGTTACATCCTGTGATGTCCTGTGAGTGGAAACTTTAAAAGATAGGGAAAGTAGAACCTCCAGGTCATGATCATCACAACCACCACTTTAAAGAATAAACAATTATATTTTCAGACAAGCATATAAAATGCACTTCCAAATATGCTGTGTTCTGGCAAAAAAAAAAAAAAAAAAAAAGGTTCCACCATGAATACAATACAGAGTTTATTCAGAAATCACATTCTGACACATAAAATCAGATTCTTGGTCACGTTACAATTTTTTGCAATCCATAGTTCACGTATAAGTCTGCTTGACTCAATTCGGTATAGCAGAGGTGAAAATGCACACATAGGCCAAAGTCGGAAACAAAAGAAGCCGCTCCGACACAGCACAGGGGAAATCAAACCGCTGCCTCTCCTCTGGCAGTGTACAGTTTAAAATGTTTACTCTCTTCGTTCTTCCTCTCCCAGTGCCCTAAAGCACGGCACAGGAGAAGGAGAGGGGGTAACAAGGAGAGAGAGAGAGAGAGCTGTCTGCAAAACCCACATCGAGCCGAGAGGTGAGGCAAGTCTGGAGGCAAAACGCATGGGGGGAGGTGGAGGGTGGGAGAGGAGGGGGGAGTCGAGACAGGCAGAGGAGAGAGAGAGGGAGGGAAGGGGAGGGAAGGGAGGGAGAAGGGGAAAAGAGAAAAAAACAGATAGTGGAGTCCTGCTATGAATAGAAGTTTGATATGGAAAAGTAACAAGACCTAAGAGGAAAAGAATGAGGACTGAAAATGAGAGAGAGAGAGAGGGAGAGAGAGAGAGAGAGAGAGAGAGAGAGAGAGAGAGAGAGAGAGAGAGAGAGAGATGTGTGAGTCCTGGAGTCCTATTGTTGCTGAGCTCTAAGTGGATGAGTAGACATGTGCTCTGGCTGCCTCTCTTTGGGCTTAATTGAGGGAGCCGAGACAAAAGGGGAAACATAATTATTCGCTCTCTTTTTCTCGCTCCCTCTCTGGGTGTATTAACACACTGTAGAGAGTATATTAACCCAATCACTCGCGTAACTGCAGCCAAAGCATCGTTACCATGCAGACGTGCAGACTCATAGAGACACACAATGAAAGAATACTGTTGACAAAACCGAGGCCCAGACTGGTTATATGTATTCATTTCGAGAAAAAAAAATCTTCCCTCTAAAAATGAGTCCTTTCAGTTCATTTTAAAGCTTACATCTGATTTTTATTTGTTCACCATCACTTGCACCTTTTTAAAAGCACTGCCACACAGAGCAGAGAGCGAAGTATAATAGATAAGCGCACACACACACACACACACACACACACACACACACACACACACACACACAGGAGAGAGTGAGAGAGAGAAAGAGATTGAACAACTGGATGTGCCACTTAACTGCACTGTCAGTAAGAGCTCTGTACCCGAACTGTCAAAGTCTCTCACATTGCCACATTGCTATTGTTCAGTTAGCAAATGCTCAGCTCCTATAGGCTTTCAAATCTATCACCTAACACATGAACAAAAAAATACACACACTCATACACACACACACACACACACACACACACACGTGCAAGCAGGCAGGTTGTCCAACATACACTACCAGTATAATATACTGGAATAAAGGTGGAGATGCTTCCAGTTACATACACCTGGGTATGTCAAATCCCCAGAGAAAACTGAGTGGGTTCTCTGACACATACACAGACACAGACACAGACACACACACACACACACACACACACACACACACACACACACACTGCTTGGAAAAATACCAAAGGCCTGTCAGAACAGGCACACCCTTCTTCCTCCGCCAATCTTTTCATCTTTTGCACCTGTCTCACAGCTCCACCCTGCATGACACACCGCCCAGCTCTCCGGATCCCAACCACTCATGACGAAAGTCTTCTGTAAAGCGTTGTAAATGAAGCCAACAACAACTGGCTGATTGTTTTTTTTTTTTTTTTTTTTGAAAGCCTGTCATAGTCTAGACCATGTGGGTTTATATGCTGGGCGGATGCAGAAATTAGACACTGAGTACAAACTGTAGAAAAGCCAAATGTCTCCCATCAATTCACTTGAATATTTGCCACAACCCATACCAACCTATTATATACAAGAATGTAGACATGAGGTTGGTTGGTTGCAAGCAAGAAAGCTTTGGATTATATAACTGGAAGTTCTATTCAATCTTTCTTTGACAGAAAAAAATATATAATGATTCTTATGTTAACTGAGTGTGTCTATTTTTAGGAGAAGATTCACCCATACATATATTTGTCAACCAAGTACTAAGTTAAACAACTGCTTTTTCAATAGTATTTTTGAATTGAATTTGAATTTGAATTGAAAATTAAAAACTTCATTTTTCTCATGAAGCTTGACTAGCAGCTGAGAGACACTTTCAGTTATTCTTAGTTATACATCAATAAACAAACTGTCTGATAGTTAGTGATCTTAACTGCTGATGTGATAGAAACCTGTAGAGACGGCAGTGACCAGTCTAGACACGGCTGTAACCAAAGAACCTCTCAGATTGTCTGAGCATCTGATCTCTCTCTGCGCCCCCTGACCCCACACCCCCAAGTCTAAAAACATGACACCATTTGCCGGACCCACCCAGCCCTCAAGCCATTTCCCATACCTTCCACATTCCTCAAACGGTTATTGTACCACCCCAAGGCAAGGAGTGTAGGGAGAGAGGTTACAGGTCTTTCTAGGGGGAAAGGAATTTCTGAAATCAACATAAAATCCCGAAGAACTTAACAGCTCTTCTTGATTTTGCATACACACATGCAAGGCCTGTGTGCCCAAAATGTGACAGCCTTATTGATGCTGGGTTTACTTGTTGTTATTTACATTGCACAAGCATGCCTTGAAAGATAACAGAAAGAGTGAGAATCAGGACAAAGTGCAGGATGGCTCAATATTCCCCCAAATAAAGACAGGAGTGTATATGTGTGTATTTGTATGCCCATACTTGTATACTGCACAGGTCTGTGTGCATTGTTAAAATTTGAGGAGGTGCCTATCCAGTGTGGAGTGATAATGCTTAGATATGCTCTGAAAACATCCTATTGTAGAGACGGGAGTGCACACTCGGCTGCACTCCCATAGTCCCTCTGAGACGGGACTGTCAGACATCAGTGGTAGAATTCCCTGGAAGAGGGAGATTAGCTTCCTATTCATCCTGTTGGGATCTGACAAGACATGCACCACCTCCCCCCCTCTGTCTCCCCCAGCTTACACACACAAACAGTGTGCCCGCAGAGCATGATGCTTGGCTGCTGCTGAAACCGAATATTAATTTCTTTTAACTGGTGAAAGACAAATTATAATATATTCCCGATGAGTGCTTTTATTTCAAGACACAGAAGAAGACAAGCATAAGAATGACAGTAGGATGTGGGTGGAAGGAAAGAGGACAGATGATTCATTGGTTTACTGTGGTTGTTATCCAATCCTGTTGATAAGCGGAGAGGTAGAAACATAAGATCTAAGAGTTGGGACTGTGTTTTATAGGGGCTGCAATCCAACAGTAGGCCTACCACTAATCCCTGTCAAACTTGCACGCGCGGGAAATTGGACAGAAGTCAGAAAGCAAGTGAGAAAACTAGTAGGGAGAGCTTAAAAGTGAGAGAAGGAGTGGGGAGAGAGAGCTATGTAGTACAGCGTATCATCTGCAAAATGACACATATAAAAAAATGTGAGCGGCGAGATTTAGATTTGGGTCAGAGTCTCATGTGGCATCTGAGGATCAAGTCAAAAAGATATAGGGCACTGGAGCCCAGCATCAGCCAATTTACTACACTCCACTCCTCAAGTGTCACTAACCTCATTAAATATACTCCTCTGCCGTTCCAGGGGCTTACGCTGTATGCTCCTTAACTCAGATTTCAGCTGACTGTCTCTGCAGCACGATGCAGTCAGGGATTACCATATTTTAAAGAAAATCCTTCCACCACGAGCTCTCCATTGAGTGAGAACCCAAAGTGAGTCAATGAGCGTGTGTAGCTTTTTGACGCTCCACTCTGTAGATGCTGAGTGCAATCAGAGCGATCGGAGTCCTTGTTTGATTTACAGCCCAGGAAGCCCCGTAGATTTAAACCTCACAGTACAATACAACTCTCCACCTCTTTGAAGATGTATATTTTAATGTAGGTCGTTCATATTGAATGATCAGAGTGCTCTATTCTCCTGCTTGTTCTCTGGTGGAGGAGGAGATCAAGGCATGTCAGTCTAAATTAAATCCTCCTGTTGTAGGCCCGTGCTACTCGAAATCCTCTTGTTGATAGAACGCATTTATACAGCTTCATGAATGACATATGGCAAACTATTATTCGCTCTTTGCTAAATGTTAATAAATCCTCTCCCTGCCCTTCCCATTCTCCAATCACTCTTCACTGGTGGCATTACGTGTACTTCCTGATGAAACTGTGATTGCAGGCACAATCCTCTCCCTGTTATCAATCAGCTGAATATTCATGTGGTGATTTGTTGATCCAGATATGTGAGAGCCAGCAAAAGAAGTGTTGTTTAATTATCCAGGAGGAGCGGGACAAGATGTTGAGTGTGTTCCAGATTCGGCTGGTAACCGTAGAAACCCTGCAGGGCAATAAACAGCCTGGAGTGGGAGGGGTCCGGGAGTGTCAGAGACAGATAGATAGACATTACAAAACAAAGAAACAGTGGTGTGTGGAGGTGGCAGACGTGTCCTTATGCTCTTGACACAAAGGCCACACAGTGCACTTACAGACATGAAGACAGACGTACACATGGGATAGGGTTAGAGTGATACATGGATTTGCCGAGTTATCATAAATATCAGAAATCTGTCAGTGGAGAATGAACGCTCCTCCCTGAGCGAGGTGCATTAAAAACTCTCTAAAATGTGCAATAAAGTTTTATTTTCTCTGTGCTTCATTTTTCCATTTCATAGTCCAGTGTTTCTTGTGAATTAATTCTTCATTTAAACTCTGTAGAGTACCCCAGAATGTTTATCTTACCATTTGCAGTAATGGCTGGGTGGGACACCCCGCTGTAAGGAGCTCTTACAACTAACACAGTTCTATTAATATTGATGTCAGTGAAGAGTTTTATCATCCTGGAGGGGAGATCCCTCTCTGTGTAGCCCCTCCCAAGGTTTCCTCCTTGTTTTTTTTTCTCTTTTTTATGAGTTTTTCCTTGCTCTCACTGAGGATCTATGATTGGGTGGTGTCTTAATTTATTGTTTCATACTGTGGATGGTGTTAAGCCCTCCTAGACTATGACTGCATTTCAGAGTCATGCAAATAAAGTTGTTTGATTTGACTTGAAATTCTGTCTCAGAGGATTTCCTGTCCTGCCAAGAAAAAAAAATCTGTCAGAAACAACACATACCCTTGACTTTTGGGGATACTGGATACTGGCACCAAATGCTGCCCTCAGAAATTCATATTGTTGCATATTGGAATCCTGGCATAGACACAGACACAGATCCAGTATAGACATGTATTGACACACACATACACATACACATACACATTCACTCACACACACACACACACACACACACACATAGAAACACAGACAGGTGTGAATGGAGCCAAATTGGCGGGGAATGCTTCCTATTCCACTCTGTTCAGGCTGAAGGCACAGAGAAATAACAGGGTGGATGAGCGGGTGAGAGAGAGGGATAAGAGGGGTTTAGGCAAAGGTAGACTGATTGAGGTTGAAATAGGGGGGATGGGACAAGAGTGACTGAGAGCCAGGAAACAAAAAAAAAAAAAGATGATGGTGTTGAATGAGGGATGAGAGGCTGTAAGAGCGGAGGGGAGGTGAGAGGAGGTGGTGGAATCGAGTGCTTGGCCACAGGTAGATAGATGAATGATGTGTGTAGAGGTGGAAGGAGAGATGAGAGGTAAAGAGGTGGAGTGGTGTTGATAGGTCCTGAGGGGCTGATAGAGATGGAGGCGGTGTCAGTTCAAAGCAGCAGTTGTGATGTGAACAGGCCTGGTGGGCTGTCAGTAATGATTCAACCGGACAAAGACTGTCTGGAGAGACGAGTGTGAGCAGAGAAGGAACTGGGGTTATAGAGATGGTTATTTTGCGTTTGAGTGCATGTGTGTGCTAGCATGCCGAACAAGAATAAAAGCAAGAAAAATCCGAGAAAGTGTTTTTCTACAGCAAAATCAAAGGTGCAATATGCAAATTGCCAAGGTTCAATTGAAGACAGGACCATTTGATTGACAAAAATAATAATAATAATAATAATAATAATAATAATAAAACTTAGCTTTAACTTGGAATAAGCCCAAAACTTGATGGTTAAGTCTTTGGTTGGTTTTCATCATTAGTCTGACTTACATATTCTACATTTTATGACGGATGACTCTAAACAGACCTCATTTCAACTGACCCTCAGTTTTGCATCGTGATCCTTTAAAATGATGTCAAGTCAAAACATTCCTGGTAGTTTGCACTATGTTTTCTTATTAGACTAAAAAAAATCTTTGGTTATTCTCAGATTTTTGCCTTTAAGACTGATTAAACACAAAGCAGTGCTGTTGGCACTTTGTGAAGAGTCTTCAAACAATTGAGGACGCATGCAAAGGGAGGTGTATTTTAATTAAAAAGAAAGAAAGAAAGAAAGAAAGAAAGAAAACAAAAAACTGCAGAGGTTTTGCAAAAGCTGCCTAGAATTACCTTTAGATTTCCCTTAATCATTACCAGGAATCAAGAGATTCATGCAAAAGGCGCTGACATAACTGGGCAGGGATGGGTGAAAGGAAGAGAAAAAAAATATGAACTATGAGGGAAGAGAAAGGAAATGAAAGATTAAGGAGGAGAAGGAGTATGAGACATAGAAAAACACATCATGGATGTGTAAAGCAGAAAAGGCTGACTTTAGTGGCAGCGAAGCAGTTGAGGAGAGGTGGTGGGTGGGAAGTGAGGTGGGTGGAAGGGGAAGTTATCTTACATCCCCGTACCTGAGTCAACAGCAGCTCTTGCAAACAAACTGCCCCCTTGAAGAAAAGAGAGCAGACAATGCGCTGTGGCGAAGGACGGGGGTCAGGAATGGAAGCAACAAGAATGTGACAGATAAACAGCAGCTCTCTGTGGGTCATCTCTGAGACATCAGGCCTGCGTGGGACATGAGGACACACTGAGACAGTACCGTGTGGAGCCACAGTATACAATCCTATGATATGCTATCAGGATAAGGAAGACAAAAGACCAACTTTATTGATGGCAGAGGGGAAATCTGGGTCACCAAGAAACAAGGGGTAGGCAAAAATCTAACAAAGAACACAAATATAAAGGTAATAAATGATATGATTAAAAGCAACAAAAGCCAAAAATATATATATATATATATATATATTAGAGTATATAGTAGATAACGTTTCAAAAAACCATGAAAGCCACCGACAGATTTTCAGGGTCCCAGATGTCTGCAGATCTATAAACTGAAGGTTGTGCAATTGTGCCTCACCGGATCTATAAACACATCCACTCTTTTACCAAGCATGTGTAGTAGAAGTTTAACACATTCAACCACCTCACATGATGTAATTGTTGTTACCGAAAGAAATCTTCCCTCCTGCTATTTAGTTCTGCTTTTTAACAGTTTTTAACAGCACCAGGAACACACACACACCCACACCCAAGTGCAAGTTCACCCTTTCTGAGAACTCGAGTAGACCTACGCCCAAAACGTTGCATCAGGGCGATGAAAATTACAACAGGAAACCACTACAATATATTGTAACTGTTACATAATTGGGATGAGTATACAGTATAAGAATGCTTCAGTGTCTCTGATATTTGCCTCTTGATGACATGCAAATGACATACAAATGTTGCGATGCTAATACTAATGACATACAAATGCTATTATGTTAAAGAAACAGGGACAGATAACAAAACAAGCGAAATCCTGTGATGTAAGTTAAAGGACTCCTCCAGCGGTTTAGGCAAACTACCCTTTTTCCAACTTACCCACTGAGACAAGATGTTCGATACCATTTTCACCTCCGTGCACCCAGTGCTTCGGTTCCTATGAGCTGCATTTTGTGTTAGCTTTGCATAAAGACTTGACATCTATGGCCTTGCTTCGTCAAAATAAACCTTACAGCAACTCTGGAGCTGTCTTATTTTCACAGTGTATCATGTGTAACTGAAATACAGGTCTTAGGACTTTATTTTTTTATTTCAGGATCTGTATTTCAAATACACATAATACACTGTGTAAATTAGACCGCTTCAGAGCTCACTTTGACAGAGCTAGGCTAATGACTCCCTACGACTTCAAGTCTTTATGCTAAGCTAATGTGAAATGCTACCCATAGGGCCTGAAGCAGTGGACATACAGAGGTGAAAATTTAATCAAACATCTTGTCCCAGTCTGGGTAAGTCATGCAAAGGGTGTTTTACCCAAGATATTGGAGTATTCCTGTAAACAATGCGGAAACTGCCGGTTAAAAATCATAATAATTATAATTGTACTGTCAGAAAAGCCTGCATTTCTGTTTTATTCTACTTTAATGTAAGTTTCATCATTTTAAGTCTCCATCCATGGACAGACACTATTGGGTATAGATTTGTATCAGTCTTATAAGGTGCTCTTCTTTGCAAGTTTAACTTTAAGTACACCATACACCCCTGGCTAAACCAGAGTCTCAGCATATTATTTACTGTAAGGATTCAGCCCACATTCACTTGACTGAATCTTTAAAAAACAGTGACAACAACAACGCTGACACTGAGCCGAGGATGTTAGCAACCGCGTCCCCAGCATGTCGGTGATGTACTGCCACATCAGTGGATGGGACTGGATCTAGGTCAATGGGTCCATTTCCTGCACGCTGAGCTCTTGTGCTGACTAGTTGACTGGGGCCGGGGTTATTGTTTTGGTCTCTAAGAGAGAAGGGTGAATAGAGCTCTCCTCTTAGTGCATTAGTGACCTGTATAAGCTCCACACGACTCACTGACATCTGAGTGCAGGCCTGAGGGGAGAGGACAAAGGCAATCGGACCACGAACACACATAAAAAGCACTTACACACACACACACATACACGCATTCACGTGCCTAAAAGCTAATTCACCACAGGACAATAACAAAACACACAGCCCAACAGAAACCTTATACAGCACTCGCTACGGGGGTTTATCCTCAAAGAAACTCAATCCAGAGAACAAAAAACTTCCATGCAGCTCAAGCCCATAGGCCTTCATGCTTGTATTGCCACACACACACAGAAATATTCTCAGGAATACATATCTGCACATGCACACACAGCTTTTCGGGAACTCCTTGTGTAATTCCATTGCATCTCTTCCAGGTCAGCAATCAGGAAAGTGAAGTGAGTCTATCTGATGAGAACTGAGTGGCTGGCCAGGTTCTGTCTGTGACTTTGTAGAGAAAATGGAATAGATGAATAAGAAAAAACAGCGTTTGGGAGGAGAGGAGAGGACAGGACAGGAGACACAGTGGCTAAGTGGTCTTTTTCTTCTGCTTTAATTACACATTCACGTGGACGTAAACTTGGACAGACAAACAGACTCTCCAAAACAAAAAGCAGACAAAAAGAAGACAAAGCAGGGGGTGTAAAGATTTCAAAACAGACATCAAAAAAGCCAGATCCCAGGAAGGCCAAATCTCCCCAGTGCAAACAAGGCATAAACACAATCTTTGAAGACACACTTTGCACTCCCGCAGTAATTCCTCCCTTAAATCCCCACTCAGCACTTCACACAAGTACTTGACTGTATCCCCACTCTCTCTCTCTCTCTCTCTCTCTCTCTCTCTATCTCTCTCTTTCCACTCGTACACCGGCTTTCTGCTCAGGTAACGTTTCTGAAACGTCTCTGATCACTAAACACACTTCCTTTTTTGTGCTTGGCTCTACACCGCACTTCCATGTTAGTTCAGCTTTTCTCCTGTGCTTCTTCAAATTGTACCTGTGCTTATTTGTACTGCACTCCTCCTGTTGTGTTTTTCTTTTAATCTCACAGTAAGCAAAATTATGCATTTTCACCGTTCTCTCCATTTGCCTCCTCTTCCCTTATGCTCCGGTGCTGAGGGCAAGATATAAACATCTGAACATCTACATCTATTTAACCTACATCCACAGCTAAGTGGAGATGCACACGCATACACACACAGGCGCACACATATATACGCACACATGTACACACATCAGCTGGCAGCCAGAAGTGATGTGTGGGCTAGAATGCAACACTGATCAGAGATAATGGGCCGACATGACAGGGATGACGATGCTGTCACACCAAGAGAGGGAGGAAAGAGAGAGGGGTGGATGAATCGAGAGACAGAAGGAGGGAGAGAGACAGTGATGGAGAGAGAGGGAGGGTGAGAGAGAGAGTGGGGGGAAACTCCCGATTCATCAGCAGACACAGAACAGACAAAAGAGAGGAAATGAATGAGGGCACATGCACACCCTCATGTCAGCTCTGAGACACCCCTCCCCCGCTGCCCTGACCCCCTTCTCAAATTAGAGGCATCCCCCTCTCCTTCTTCTTCTTCTGCTGTCTTCTTCATCTCACCAGGGGGTTGATGATGAGGAGTCCATTTAGCCAGACAAGTGGCATTGCAAAGGGCAGCAGAAACGGACACAAACAAGCGAGCATGTCTGACGTAAACACTCTGGCGCTCATTCAGTCTCCCCGACTTTTCACCAGTTCACCAAAGACTTTTGCTTTAACACTGCACGCACTCTTCAGTCTTAAAATCCTGTTTTTCTTCAAGTAAATGAAAAATCTCGCTTGTTTCCAATGCAGTTTCTCTTGTTTCAGGATTTTTTTTTTTTTCTGGGAGCAAGTATAAATTTGTCGAAACAAGGTAGAGCAAACCACAAGTATCAAGACACTGACACTTGATTCAAGAAAATTCTGAAAACAACTTGATTAGCATTGAAAACAAGTGGGATTATCTCATCCCACTGGCATTTTTTTTTTCACTTGTTTGGAGAAAAACAGATTTTAACTCTTAATATGAGACGACAAGACTTGGATGGAGATTTGCAGTGAAGAGCCTAGGTGACAAGTTGAGCGCAAATGCACATGCACACACAAAACACTATACTTTCCAATGCCCTCTTGTATTTTGCACGGGGATTCCCCCTTACTATTGCATGTACATACGCAGTGACATACGTAGCATCTTAATTAGACACCAACACAGTGAAACCAAAGAAGAGGAGACGCAACAGTCTCTTCCTTCAAAGCTTTGCCTTTGTTTTCCCAAAACAGCCTCCAATAATATCTAGGGCTCCAAAGGGGAGGCAGAGAGTGAGAGACACAGTGGCGCTTTTTGCACAGAGATCCCACAATGCTGCGATAATGAAGACCTGTCTTTACACCAGCTTTGTTGTTTGTTTGTTTTGTTTTGTTATTTTGTTTTTTTACACTGAACCAAACATCAGCCATAATACTGCCTCAGGATGTAACTTTACAGAGCAAGCAGAGGTGTGACGTGTAAAGCCAATATACTTTACTTCATGTTTACTTCGCCCTCCGCGTCCGCGAGTACATGAGCGTCCGCATGACGTAAACTTTGTCACTTTGTCACTGCTCCAGTCTGCAAGGGTCCATGCGGATATTTCCACATGCAGTCCCAAACGCTGTAAGAGCGCCAACTGCGATCTACCTGTGCATGTGTGCAACTGCTTATTGGTTAAGGTTAGGGTTAGGCATAAGTTGGTTATGGCTAACATCAGGGGAAAGGCTGTAGAGAGTGAATTTAAGTCAATTAAAAATCCTGTCACCTTCCTGGAAAAATACAAAAAAAAAATAAAATAAAAATAGGTCCCGTCCTGCTGGTTCTCTCTTTTACACAAATGTCAATTCGGCTCTGTGAATCTTTTCTGTGTTGGTACATTTTGGGCAGAACGGCAAGACAGAATAATGGCGCGACATTGCCACCTTGAACAGGCTGTGTAAAAGGAGCTAGTGACAGAGAGAGAGAGAGAGAGAGAGAGAGAGAACACATACACACACACACACACACACACACACACACACACACACACAAAGAGCGCCCACAGGCACATAGGCAAATACAAACATTTAAACAGCTTGATTGCATGCGGGGAGGTGGGCATGGGGGGATGGGGGAAGGAGGGGGGGCCATAAGCTCCATATTTGCTTAAGAGGAGAAATATAAGTGGACCACTGAGGAAGAGGGATGAGCATTAGCGATGCAATGCTTAGAAGATGAGAGAGGCAGAGGATAACTCGACCACACGGACAGAGAGAGAGAGAGAGTTATCAACCCTTTCATGTTAATTGCATCATCCCTTTATCATGCCCACCACAGACACATCAAGCTGCATCTTATGTGCTGCATGCATCGCTGTAATCATAGAGGGCATATTGTTTTGCTCTGCCACAAGGTCATAAGAACACAACACCATTCTTATTTAATGTACCAGATAAACATATGAAAATAGAGGCAGTGGCATCAGGCCTTACACTGCCATAATAATAATTATACTGCTTCTACTACTGAGAATACTACTACTACTAATACTACTACTCATAATAATAATAGTAATAATAATAACAATACTACTACTACTACTACTACTACTAATAATAATAATAATAATAATAATAATTTTTTTATTCGTATTTCTGTAATAATGACCCACTGAATTCATACAGTGTATTATTGCTTAGAGAACCCTGTATTATATGACCAGGGATGGCCTAGTGATGTAGTATAGATTATGTGTTAGATTATTGTGATTAGATTATTGTGTGTGTGTGTGTGTGTGTGTGTGTGTGTGTGTGTGTGTGTGTGTGTGTGAGAGTGTTTGTAGTGGGGGGAGCTGGATGTATGGAAAAAGACAAAGTGGATACTGTCCGTATAGGTGAGCTGACTTAGCATTAGCAGAGTATCAATCTGGGTCAATGCACACATGCATGTACATACACACACACTCATCCCGTCATCCCGCAGGGTGCAGTTATCAGAGCCCCCATCCCCCGCTTACACTCACACACTGTATTAGTTTACTTAAAGTGCACACATACAGCAGAATACACACCTGCGTAGATGTACACACACACACACACACACACACACACACACACACACACACACACATCTTAGCCTACATGGGCCATGGTCTTCTTCCCCTTACACATAGCCCCAGGCTTTATTGAACTCTTTGACACACACACACACACACACACACACACACACACACACACAGAGACACACACGCACACACACACACACACACACACGCACACACACACGGACACCAGCACACACAACAGTGTTTATCTGCCACAGTTATAAATCCTTTCACGGATCACTTCCTCAAAACACCCTGCCAATATTCAACTTCCTCATGGCAGCAGTCAACTGAAACAGCAGATGATTGTTGCAGAGAGAGATAGAGATAGAGACAGAGAGAGCAAGGGAGAGAGAGCGAGGGAGATAGAGAGCAACATTACAATTGTGCTCAATACCAAAACAAACAAAACATATGTAAATAGGTGAGTAAGAAAGTTTGAAACTCAACGATAAAGCTGAGAAAACCTTAAAAGAGTTGCCACAAACTGTCAAAAACACATTTTTATGAGATATTGTTATGGTGGCGCGGTTATGTTTACAACTTCTCCAGAGTCTGTGAGGATAGTAAATCTTTTAGCGCTCTGTCATCCAATTTAAGTGGGGAACAGGCTGTTGAATTACATTGATTTTCTGTGATTAATACCTTTGTGTCAATGTTGGTTTTGGCTGTTTAACCTGATTATCAGAAACCAGGAGTTGGCAAGTCCCAGTGCTTCTGGGACCGTTGTCATGTGTAGAAACTATGTGGTGTTACGTAAGTGCTGATCACATGTTGTTGAGACCAAATCCAGGAGTAAAATAGCAGTATGTTGTATTCAGGGGAGGGTTTCACAGGCTTTAAACATATAGTATATTCTGGCATGCACTCAAAAATGCACTTATTGTATTTGATTTTTTTTTTTCTATTCTATTACATTTTCAATGAGGAATTTCTTTCAAAAGGCTTTTAATGGATTTTAAAATGGATTGCAATGGATCTTTGGTCAGGTTTCCCTAGAGGACTAACCAAAGAACCACAGAAGACTTTTTTTTTTTACTTGACTCGAGAAGACACAAGAAAGTGAAAGGAGTAGGTGAAGGAAAGGGTAGAGACGCCCTGTGCTCTTTGACCCCTCATAACTCTGTGTCTGTCTGGATGCCTGAAGATGACCCTCACCCTGCACAGCTGACAGCCACAACCCCACCCCCCCCTCAACACACACACACACACACACACACATTTCAGTGACACAAGCTGTAAATGAAGTGCACAGTAAGAGTCAAAAGTGCAGCTTTTCAGAATGTCTTTCTTTTTGTTTGTTTTTTTATTTATTTATTTTTATTTTAGCTGCTTCTCCATGTCCCTTTATCTCTCTCTCTCTCTCTTGATTTAAAAGACTCATCTTGGCTCCTGTCGCTCTGTACCAAACCTTCAGAACCACACTGCCTCTAACTGCTGTTCCCTCAAGACTTTCTGCTGCTCTTAAATCTTGCTTTGTGTCTACCATTCTCCTCTCTGAAGCCCTGCATGCTTTTGATATTCTGCCCTTTACCTCTCCTCTCCTCTTCTCTTCTCTTCTCTAATGCATTTCTCACATCTAAGTCACTTTGGGTGTGCAATCGCACCCACCTTATTTCCTATATTGTGCACCTCTGACATAGCAGAAACTAGCACATTTTGAAGAGGCTGACCTCCGTTTTCATCGTCTGGTAAGACTGCCACAGTTTTCCAACAAGCTTCAGACAATACGTAATTAAGTCACCCTTGAGTTCTCGTGCTAATCTGGAAAATAATCTAACAGTGTGCTATCTCGTGTAATTTCCATCTCTCTCAGGCTCAATCACGACTTCCCAGGTGGAAGCAGGCAATCAAACATCCACACTGCACTGCTACACCTGACTATGTTTGCTCTTTGAGCTGTGCAGTTTGTTCTGTGGAGGGAAATGCGAGGTGGTGGCGGTCCAGAGGGCTCTTATGGCATTTTGTTATCACCAAATTGCCTTGAGTAGGAAACTAGGCAGCCTCCCAGTAAGAGCATTAATGATTAATAAACTCCTTTCATCAACACGCTCATTGGTCTGCAGAGCCGCTGCATGACTACTTGAACAAAATGTGTGGCAAGGCTTTTTTTGCAGTGTGTGTGTGTGTGTGTGTGTGTGTGAGAGAGAGAGAGAGAGAGAGAGAGAGAGAGAGAGCAGCTACCAAGCAGTAATATACCAGCAGATGAGAGAAGTCACACTCACACACAAAGACGCTGTGTGAGAAAGCACACCTCCTTACAAACACATAGGTAGCTATACACAGATATTATACACACATCCATACACACATATTCACACACACACACACACACACACAAGCTTGTACCCCTGTAAGAAGCCACATGCACACATAGGGGCTCATTATGTTAACTAACTTCAAACATATCTATTTGTCCTGCTCCTTCTCATGTGGAAAAAAAAAAAATCTATCCTACTGATCAACAAATCATTTTAACACACACACACACACACACACACACAGGTATCTTTCACACATGAGAAAACCTCCCCTCTTCCTCTCTCTCTTTCTCTGTCACTCACACAGCTTTGGAAACATCTTAAAAACACACATTATCTCCTTACCTTTACCTGCGCTCCCAGTGCTGCCTGAGTGTGTAAACAGTTAATTCCCTTTGGTTAAAAAACAGTCAGCGTGGGTCCTCTCAGAAAGCATAGGGGAATCCTTGCATCAGTGAGACGTACGGCTCCCAGACTCCAGCGCAGCATTAGACTCCACACACACACACACACATTCATACTCACACATGCTGCCTCTCGCATGCCGAGAGCAGACTGAAGACTGAGGAGAGGGTGTGTGCTGCTGCCGTGTGTGTGCTTGAGCCCGCCCTCTTCTTTCTGCTTCTCCCCCCTCACTCCCACATGCACACATTCTGCCCTCCTCTCTCTCTCTCTCTCTCTCTCTCTCTGTCTCCCTGTCTTTCTCTCTCTCTCCAATTTCATCTTCCCCGGCTTGCCAATTGACTGCCAGCATGTGTGCTGGGTCTGTGCCTCTGAGCCCTTAGATGTCCCCGTCTCCTTTTTAATTGCTGGCTCTCTGGCCTTAAGTTCTACCAAAAAAAAAAAAAAAAAAAAAAAAAAAAAAAAACAAGCACATGCCTGCATATACACGAAACACGGTCTTGTACATATAGAAAGACACACACATTTAAAAAAAAAAAAAAAATCATACTCAGACAAAACAAACACAGTGATTCTTAATGTAGAGGCACTGAACAAACTTACTACATATGTATATTTTAAATAAATGGAAATGCATTCCTGTTATAACATTTTTCCATCCATAAATATGCAGTGTTGGGGTACTGATTTACAAAAAAAAAAAAAAAAAAAAAAAATGCATTACAGTACCTCAGCCCTCACTTTCAATTCAAGTAATCAATTACTTAGTTTTTTGAATAAGCAAGCTTTACATGACTTTACATAATTATTCATCCTGATTTAACAAATAAAGCCATAATCCCAAATAGTTGCTTCTCAGAATCAGCGTTATTCACCGAGTATGTATGCACATAAAAGGAATTTGACTCTGGTTACTTCCGCCACTCTCATGTTCTTACACAGAGTAAACAAACATATTACTGCTATGTGCAGATCTAAATTTAAATATGTATATATGTAAGAATAAAAAGAAAACCAACCAACCAACCAAAAAAAAAAAAAAAAAAAACTACCAACTAATGGAAAAAGTGAAGTAGAAGACAATAGTGCAATGGAGCAGAGTGCAAAAATGCTGGAATAAATGTTGGATATGTATATACATGGATATATTCATGGGGTGGATATGGAGTAAGAAGAATATATACAGTACAGAGTGCTAAAAATGTATTGACAATGATGATATGTTAAGACACTGTGAGGCTACCAGTATAATTAGAATAAATAAGTATGCACAGTGGATGTTACAGGTTTATTGCACAGGGACTGTTCCTGTAATACTATATGCAATATTAAGAGGCATTTAATCAATTTAATGAAGAACTGTAAAGGAGGTGGTGCAACCAGGATCCCCTGCAGAGGTAAATACAGGCTGTGGACGGTTATGCAGTACATTGACCACAGTGTTAACACATAGGTAGTGATAAATAAAATCAACACGAGCAAGGCATTGCAGAGGGTAGTTGTAATACTCTAACATGTTACGTTGCTCAATAGATAACGGTTTAGAGAAACAAGTTACTTTTAATGGCAATAATATTTAATGGCAACAATGCAATTAAACAAGTTTATTTTAAAAGTAAATTTTAACACTGCAAATGAGTAAGAAGCCTCCTGTAGGAATAGCTTCAAAATGAAATGTGAACTCACAAAAAGCAGTTTTTATTATTTCTGTATATTCCCATCAGTGGCGAGCGGTGCCGTTTTTGTGTAGTCATGCTGTGGTCCCAATTTCATGCGAGCACCTGCGAGGGCACAAGCTCTAAAATTTTTGAGCATTCATTTATTAATAAAAACGCATAATATGGTTTTTAACTATACTATATCAACGTGACAACTCGATTTTGATAGACACGCGTGAGCATTTTGCCCCATGTTACCAACAACAATGTGTTGGAATTTACAGTGTAAATGAGTACGTTTACATGCACACCATATTCCAGTTCAGGTCAATATTCCGGCTAAGGTAACTGCGCCGCGGCAACTGGAATATTCCGTTTACATGTTACTTGGCATGCCCCCGTGTTTTGGCGTATTCCCTCTCTTATGTAATGCGACACTCAGGCGCGGGGGGCAGCAGTACGCATATAGGGTACGTGCGTAAATCTGGTCTGCCGGAAATACAGACGAAGAAGTCTTCTTCTTTTTCTTCTGTCGCTAGTTCTATGTTTTCTCCCATCAATATCCTCCATGATATTTAAGTCTTTCATTAGCTGAAGGCAGACTGCAGTCTCCTGGCTCTTGCTGCTGTTCGCCATGCTGTTTTCCCCGCTTGGAGGTAACCATAGCAACAAAGACGCCACAGAATTCCTTGCGAGTCGAGCATGCACAGTCGTGACTGAATATTCCGGTTCAGGGAGTTTTCCGACTAAGGTGTTTACATGCCCCAGTATTCCGGTTGGAACAGGCATATGCCAGGGGTCTTATTTGGAATTCTCTCCAACCGGAATATGACCTTAATCGGGTTCGGTGCGTGTTTACATGACACGTGTGCAACCGGAATATTGCGAATATTCCGGTTAATACAGGAATAAGGTGTGCATGTAAACGTGCTCACTGAAAGCGGAAATTATTAGAACGCACGGATCATGCAGTAATAACCAGTTAGAGAGTCAAGCAAATGACACATGAACATGCTCACAATGTTACCAACAAAATGGAATTTACCAGGAGGTCGGAACTATTCAGACGTGCCACGGCGTGATGCAAACACACAGCAATGTCACCAGCTAGCCTACATGGTCAATGAAATGACACACAAACATTTTCACCCATTTTGATTGGCACGATGCAGATGAAAGAACAAACTAATGTTAACGTTCCCGTACTAGCTATCCAGCTAACGACGTTAACGGTAGCTAGCTGTCAAGTGAATGACTTGCAGTTGCCGCTGAACATTTCAAGCGAGCTTGCTGCGTAGCTACTCGTGTTGCGCATGCGTCTTCTAAAAAGCTGATTCGCAGACAGCTTATTTTCCATTCAAAACGCCCACATTCAGGAAACACCGGCTACAAAACTACTGTAAGTACTCGGTATCACAGAGCGCATGCGCGTGTCAAGCTGTCAACTTTCCAACATTTCGCTAGCAAATTGAGATAGATACGTGTATATAGGCAGCGGTTTGCAACCAAAATGATAGAAATAAGGTATATTATAAAAGGACACACTAGGAGACCAACATTTTAAAGATTTTAATTGAAGGGCTTGGGCATGCGCTGCATTTATAGCTTATTATGACCGCTCGCCCCTGATTCCCATGAACAAAATGTTTTTAATATCCACAGTGTAAAGAGTTCAGCCAATTTGGTGGCACACAGCTGGAGATTCAGAGTTTGTGATTCAATTACGATGTTTGGTCTTAATGTAATTAAGTTTCTCCAAAAGACTTGTGTGCTGTCTCGGCTTGTGCTGTAGCTTCACTACTACCATGGTGCAGCACTAAATATGTTTCAAGAGTGCAACATCTTTAGAAACTTTCTCTGCTGCCTCATGGCACTGTCAGACCAGTTTTTAGACAGTGAACGCATGACGAAGCAAATATGAGCTGTGACCACATGGGATGGGACATTAACATGACATTTAACATTACTTATTATTAACTACCCCCTACGCCTGTCTGGAGGCGAGCTGCCAAGCTTCTTCTATTCATTTTTGGAACCGGTTATGTATGACTGAATAAAACTGGCTCAGAGGACACAGCAAAAATTATCGCTTCTTTCATATTGGATTTTCCCACAGAGGTCAATACCGGCCAGCAGTGTCTCTATTGGTTGAAAAGAGCTAGGTCATGTGAAATTATGGTCAGAGTTGAACTTGGCTTGAAGGTGCCAAACAAAACAGCTGGGAGAAACTAATATATTGTTAGTCCTTTGTGAGGATTTGAGTGAGCATAAATTAGAGGTGAAGCCTAGAATACATCATTGAATCCACCATAAGCCACCAGTAAAAACTCTCTAGGTCTAGGATGGTTGTCAGCATGAAGAATTTCAAGTGAAAAATAGTGTGAAAAGTGTTAAAAGTGGAGAGGATATCACCTACAGCTGACAATAATAGCCTGGCATTATTTGACTGTCTTTGCCAGGAGACTCTGGCAGCAACATGATGGCCAAATGTGTCAGAAAGGTGTCAAACAATAAAAAGGGGCATGGTGTATGGGAGAAATTTTGCAGACAATTACTGGAACTGTTGTCACCTTTGCTGGATGGTACATCTGACTCACTAAGGATTGTTTTGATGGGTGAAACCGCCAGCAACATGAGAGGTTTGATTTTTTTTTTTTTTTTTTTTTTTTCTGTTGGTGGCAGATCTGTAAATGTTCAACAGCTCAAGGTTCACCAAAGTGCAAGATGATTTATTTTCTCACATTAACTTCAGCCTGACTCTACAGTGCTCTATATCCTACAGTGTTAAATGACAAAACAACTCTCAGCTCTTATATACTTGGCAAATTATCAGTAAAAACACTTGGATCAAGAGCCAGAAAGGGAAAACTTAACGAAAAGCAACATTATATAACAAATAGACGACTCCCACTGTCTGTGGCCTCTCTGCGCTGGTGTTTGGGAGTATTTGTCATTATTTATAGAAGGGAACAAGTTAAGACAAAGGGCAGGGAAGGTAACAGATCCACCCAACAAAGGGCCTGACACAACCTCAGAGAGAGACACAGAGAGAAAAAGAGGAGAGAACGATGCCATCATACAGTATGTGCACACACAAACACACACACAGGTACACACACACACACACACACACATGGCTTTGTACCCCAAGGCACAAGATGACATTTCAGCACCTAACGTAGACAATACCGCTGGGGTGCTGTTTGCCTATCACAATTCTTTTGTGTAACGTGTGTGTGTGTGTGTGTGTGTGTGTGTGTGTGCGCACATATGCGAGTATGTGTTCCCGTCTGACTGACTGACTGTCAGCGCCCGTCAGCTCATGCGTCCTTGTTCCTTTCCCACTCAGACTCGCCTCACTTTCCGTCTCCCCGTCTCTCTCTGCATGCATCCATCTCTCTGTTATCTAACAATGTAGCTGGATGCAGAAGGTCGCATCCTGCTGAGAGCCAGCTCAAACAGGAAATCACCAAGCTGGGGGGATGAACAGTGATTTAGACGCATGTTCCCACACTCCTACCCAAACATGCCGTCATTCGGCTGTCATGCAATTATCCAGGGAGTGTAGGGGAGCTGGTTCGAAGGTAATGTCGACAACTCAGCCGCGGCTGACATGGCATGTTGACACAAGCCAAATACAGAAGGCAGAATAATAGCAATCGCAGGTGGAGGATGTTATGTAAGCAGAGAGGCTGCTTGCAGACACATCAGGATGTCTGGGTTGTTTTGTTTGTTTATTTGTTTGTTTGTTTGCTTTCGGTCTGTCTGCACATGTCATTTAAGCGTGCTGTTTTTGTAACAGGAACACTTGCCATTACATTCATTGTTTGTCATCAGCTGTGCAGCTACCAATTATGAAAGGGGGGGGGGGAAATACCGACTCACATTCACAAGTTGTGTTTGTTGTTGCGTGAATAAAGAGACTGGCTGTAGAAAGTGCAGACTGTGTGTCTTTCTGTCTTCCTGTGCAATTGAACAGGCCTTTCCTGACAATAGACTTCCACCTTTCCGTCCCTATCAAATGTTATCACATTGTGTGTGTGGGGGCGGGGACATTATCAGAAAAGAGCTTGAGGGATGAGACTCTGCTCCTATTCAGATTGGTTTTACGGGACAATTTTCCATATCCTGCCACCTCCCGTCTCCGTTGCTAAAACATATCATATTGAAATTCATGAACATACTGTATTGACAAAAGGACAAAAAGATAGCTCATGTACACCGACAGAATGCCCATTTCCCCCTCGCACCCACCCACCTTGCCAGATTTGATAAAATCATTATCACCAGCCAAGCGAGAAGAGCTGATGAATAATGCATCCACTGCTGGGCCACAATAGTACGAACCTCCTGGCCTGCTACCTTCCTCTTAGGACTCGCATTAGCTACCAGTTGCAAGTTTCACTGCTTAAGGTCATATCAGGAAATCCCTGTCTGGCACTATTACATTTTCCATTAGCATGGAAACACCCCTATATATACATATACATACACACACACACACACACACACACACACACACACATATATATATATATACACACAAATGCATGCACACAAGAGGACAAACCTAAACATATACATACATCCCCAGCAGACTGCAATGGTGGCCTTAAGCATACCCCCCCATCCAACACCACCACCACCGTCAACCCACCCCAGCCCCCCAAAGAAAGGATAAACACTGAATTTAAAAAAAAAAAAAAAAAAGAGTGAGGTGGTTTGCATCATAGTATATTTTCAACTTAAATGCAAACAGGAAGTGTGTCTGTGCTGTCCTGGTAGGCAGAAAAAAGGTTGGTTTTTCACCTTAGTCGGGTGCCCTTTGGGAGGGGAGGTGGGGCCTGTTTCAATTGAAATGGGTAGACAGACAGATAAAATACACAAATTGGACAGGTACACAGAGGGACACAACTGTGCTCGCTAATGGTGAGGATGGATGAGAATGACAGTCTGTCAAAGCAGATAACAAGCAGGCATCAGGTGTTAGTCTGCATCGCTTCATCCGCAACACAAAGGCAGTGTGACTCCCATCAGGTATAATGGTGTGATGGGCAGCTCAGGTTTGACACGAAGGGTTCAGATGTGACTCTTGCAATACGTTTCTTCATCACGCGCAGCAAATTACACATGAAGTCCAATAAAAGATTTTTTTTGAAATAGCAGGACATGTGGCAGTCCATTAGTTTACCAAACTGAAGAAGATGGGAAAGCTAGGAACGCTAATGATGACCAAGCAACCAAAGTAAAACACACTCTCAGCCAATTACACTTTTAGGTTTGCACAGCAGCACAACTTCCATATTTAAAACAGATCTTACAAGTTGGGGAAACAGCTTAACGAGAACAGCACTGCAAGCCCAGGTCAGCACAAACCCATGCAAGACACTGACTGTTGGCCTACTGCACTCTGCAAAAATGATATTTTGTTTTTCTTATATTAAAAGGATCACTACGGCTAAACTATGGGTGATATGACTGTTTACAGTTACTATGGCAATGGTAAGAGTTCACACTGGTGAGAGCAGGGACGGATGAACAGTGGTTGATCTTCAAAGCTCTCTGTGTTGGTTCCAGCACAGGTTTCAATTACCTGAACAAGAAGTGAGGCATGGATGGAAAATGCAAATGTTTTAAATTCAAGCAGTTACCGTTACCACAATGTTAGTGTTAATATATAGGTGCTTACTCATTTTTGTCAGGAAAACGATGGGAAAAGTGTGCAACATGAGGAAACTCTCACTCTGCAAGATGACTGTTTTTTTGTTTTTGTGACTATGATGATTTTGGATCCTATTAGGACACTTTTCCAAGGCGATGTTGTCCGCCAATCATTCATTCACTTATAGTGTGGGTTGGGTGTTATTTAGTGGAAAGATACATTTTGATATGGCACTAGTGTGTTTCAGAACAAAGTTTAGTTCTTGTACAATTTGACATTGTCCTTAAATATGAAATGTAAACTATGATATAGATATGCCACAATGTTATGGACAAGTCACTATCCAAAGAGCCTGTGGCAAAGCACCACAGTGGCACAGCTACGCTTTTACGCACAGATACAGGGGGCCAAAGCTGGGTGTGTTGGCGCTTTAGGTAATCCTGAAGTTAAAAGCAAACATACTCAAAAGTTTGCTTTTGCATCCGAAAATTCTTAAGTCAGTCTGTATCGGAGAAGCCTTCAGTGGCAACACGTTCCCACCAATGCTGGCATCTTTCTCAAACCCAGATTCTCCTGTCAATGAGAGTTGTTCCAGCATGGAGGAAACAGCAGCTGTGGTAATCACTTGTCTCCGCTGCTCCCTCCTAAATAAAGCATAATAAGCATAAATAAACGAAATATATAGAAAAGGAGAAGGATCTGTCTTGCACCATTTTGGATGCACCTAGTGCGGGAATATATCCTCACGAAATATTTATATCCAATTACAATCCGATCGGGCGAGTTGCATTGAAGTGTGGACACAAATATATCTGCACACAGCTGACATCCAGTCTGGCACATCTGATCATAAAGTCGCACTTGAAAAGACAAGTGTAACCTGGGCCACAGGGGTCTGTTTTTTTTGGACATGATTCCTCTGCTTGACAGTGTTTCAAAGACAGTGTCCGAGTTCCCCATCTCCTCGTATCTTAAACCTCCAGCTCCCTCCCACACCATCAGTCAGCCGTTTTCACTCAGATACACACAGCTACACATTCCCACAGGCCAGGAGTGAACTGGTACCGGCCGTGGTCTTGAGTCCACTCTTGAGACTAGTTCTCCTACATCTAGGACGTGTCCTGGCTTTCTGTCTGTTTTCACTCTGAATTGTCTGGGTCACTGGTTAGTGGGATGTTACAGAGCTCCTTTCTGTATCTTTCTATATTTCTATATCTTTCTATACCTTCATCCATATTAGTTATTTTCACATTTTGAAAGACACTGTCAGAATTTTGCTCTTGTCCACTGTCCTGCATACACACACACACACACTCACACACACACACACACACAATTTTCAGCTAATGTGGTAAAGTAAACATGGAATCCAGCCACCAACTGTTACTACCAAACATACATACACACAAAAACAAAACACAAACATTGAATCTGAACAAGTTAATAAGAGTCAGGCTAATGATAACATTTTCTAATGGGCTTGTAGATTCTTGTCCTTAGATTACAATGTCACACAGCAGCACAGCTTTAGCCCAAAGCTATCAGCCTAATGAATATTCATAAGGGAGAGGTTTGCTCATTACCTGCAGTTATAGCAGCTACAACGGGAGCGTAGAGACACTGAACATTGTAGTGCTTATTTTGTCACTGTTGCATTAATACTTTGAAAGCATTGCCACACTCCTGCGTTTTAATATGCTCTCCCAGTACAGAGCAACGTGACCCTCAGCCCCATGTGTTTTCTCATGGAAAGGCAAAATGGGAGTTGATCATTTACATCACAAATGCACCTGCCTCTGAGTTTTGCTCACAGGAGAGTTTGTGTATGTATCGGTGGTTGCTATGTTACTCCTTCAGGAAAGAGATCTACTACAGTCAACCATGGTTATCTGGTGGTATGCTGTGATAAGCTGAATATATATGAACAAAAGTGTTCAGTGCAGTGTTAATCATTTGAATGTACAACTCAGTCAGGAGATCAAGCTCTGGCCAGGTAATTATCATTAATTTGTAATAATTCAACAACAATTCCAATGACTAGTTTCATGAATAAATGCCAGTTTTGCCACTATCTCTGATTTATACAGTAGTTATTCAGCCCATATCCAGTCCATAAATGCTTTTACAGTTGCTGTTCTACACATTTGGCGTTGCTCCTTCCCAGGAAAAATCCTCTGGCAGGAAGAGAATTGTTTGTCACTTAGCATGATGATCAATATCAACAGAAATCATCAGTAAAAAATCCAGTGGAAAAAGACACATTCCTCGCCCTGCTTCTAACACCACAACAATTACTGCAATTATAAACTAGTAAGTAAGTAAGTCAGTAAGTACGCAGTTCAGGGCAAACATTCACATACAGAGGTATCAGTGTCCAGAGATGGTCTGAATATGTGTATCAATTTGTAAATCCTTTCTTCCCTCAGTAAATTCATGGACTGTATTACACTCAAGTACACTTATCCCTCTAAAACAAGGAAACCTGATGGACCGAGTTCACACAGCCACCCCAATCCATGTTAATGAGGAACTCAAGATACACACACACACACACACACACACACACACACAAGGCCACACACAGAAACGGAAAGGAGACAATGCTCAGCTCATGGTCAGAGAGCACACTGAGGTTGCCCTCTCACCCTCACAAACTGCAGGATGATGATACAGACACCCATTCAAGGACATCATCCCATTTTCCATTGTGCATATGTAGACAATATAGTACAGCTCAAGTAAACCTCTGTGTTTTGTTTCTGCTGGGAGAAGCAGAATTGGATGAATAAACCAAGAGGCAGGACTGTAGTCAATACCACCTGATTCAATTTTAAGTCAGTTACAAGACGAGATCTAGTTGAGTTCAGGTCAAAACCGGGTCCAAATGGAGGTCAAGACCGAGTCAAGTCCTAGGCCAGAGCAAACGGAGTCTTATTCAAAACCAGCACTGAAATAAAAATGGCTTTACAAATGCTAAGAAAGAAAGAAAGAAAGAAGAAAAATTGAGAATTTCAAATTTCTCAAAGATCAGCATAGAAGTTCTGTGCTGTAGGCCCAGGCCTGGGTAGCATGAATGTGCTCTCCAAATCTCATGCCAATCCACCCTACAGATTATCTGCCCAAGTGATATCAAATTTTACTCTTTGGGCTAACAATGGTGCTAGAGGAAATAATATAAATCTTTATTGCAGACTAAATGTCCATATAAAATAACAAAAAAAATAAAAATAAAAAAAACATAAAAAAAAAAAAAAAAAGATAATGGGCTCATGAAGAGGATTTTCTTTGGGGAGTAAAAGGACACTCAACCATATATCATGGCTCTTTACATTTCATCTTGACAAACTTGACAGGGTTCCTACTATGTGGAGCATGAATGTGCTTACCATAAATACCAGAGTATCATAAATACCAGAGTAAAGCCATGGTAATGGTAACGGCTTCATGTGTAATGACTTTACTCTGCTAAAGCCATGGTAATGGCTTTAGCAGAGTGGAGGCATGGGAAGAATGGTAGCCATGACCATCCTTATGCCCACCTGTAATTTTAAAATACAAATTGCTTGGCAAATAGTTAGCCATTTTAGATGGCCTGTCACACATGACTGGAGTTGTAGTGACTGTTCCTGCTCTTTATGCGTCTGCAGCAAACTAGAATAATTATAGTAACAGACCAGGCAGCTGTGACATATTTAACATACATTGCAGCTTTTTGTTAGTAAAACAATTATTTTGGTTGGAAAGCAGTGACAGAGTTCAGTGGATCCAGTCCTATCTTAGAGAGAAACATACAGCAGAAAATATCATTAAAGGCCAATTTAATTCACAGAGTGTGACATGTATAATTATGTAAAATCCAATGTATTTTCCACATAGAGAAAATATATTTGATTTGAAATTCTTATAATAAAAAAGACAGAGGAAGAGAGAGAGAGAGAGAGAGAGAGAGAGAGAGAGGAAGAATGATAGTGACAAAGTGATAAAGTGTCATCAGTGGGTACTACTAGTGTCACTGTCATGGTGTCAGAGTGTGTCAACATCACAAAAGAGTAAATTATAAAGACCAATCTCTCCTGCGTACAAGAAAGAACACAAAATTAATTTATTATATCCCCGTCAGTGCAAACAGGAGAGTTGCATTAATTAAGATGCTGCATTTAAAGATGAGGGTTTTTGATACAAGCACATGGGAGGGGCAAGAAGCATCTTTAGGTTTCTTTTGTCTTCATGCTAGATTATCATCTGCATCTCTCTGTGCCTGTCAGAGGTGAAGAAATTAACAGGAATGATGGAACCCCTGATGTTGTCAATGTGTGTGTGTGTGTGTGCGTGTGTGTGTGTGTGTGTGTGTATGTATGTGTGTGTGTTTGTGGGATAGTGAGATGAGAAGGAATTGGAGTGAAGAGTGACACTCAGATAGCACTGTGGCTGTGCTCAGGCGGCTGCACACAACCACATAACCTCCTGACCTTGTCACAAACTCATGAGCGCACAGCACACAACCAGTCTCATTACCATTACTCACACGGCCCAGTAACCCTGCCTCTATGGGCACACACACACACACACACACACGACTCTGCTCTTTGGTCATCACAGCATGCTCCAGACACATCAGGCAGATACACTCCCGCTCTTAAGAGGCTGCTACACACATCAAAAGATCTCACTGCTCATCAGAGACTTGCACATGATGTAAATAGAAGCCGACATGCCATTCTGGAAACACCCCTGGCCCTTAGCCTCAGTATCACATGTAATCTCCGCAGACACACACACACACACAACATTGTGCATGAAAGAAGTCGAGAGCAAAGTCTTGATTTATTAGACTAATAAGATTAAACAAGTTTTCCAGTGTGCACAGCCACAAATATAAGTTCATTCCCACCACATGCAGTATACCAGTCTCACAGCCACTCCCATATTTGCATACACTATAAAAATGAAATCTGCTTTAGACTGGTTCAGTTTCTATTCATGTTATAGCAGCAGGTCATACCTGCCAGCACTCCTCTTTTCCCAGGTGTCTTCCCTTTCAGTGCCCTCTCAAACACTCCCAGTTTCTTTTCTCCTGTTATCCCCTGTATCTGTATTTCACATAATTAAATGTCTTTTCACCATGTATAACCGGTGAATTCAGGGGTGTAACCATAGTCAACTATGGTCTGAATGGTGGCCATTTAAAACTAATTTCCTGTATTTTTACACAAAGTCAATTTCAGTTTTGCCCATGTTATGAATATTTTGTTCATTACCCTTAGGAAAAAAATCACATGTGAAAACATGTGAAATAAACCATATGTGCTTGGAACATATGTGATGTACAACCACATGTGATTTAACCCTCTATGGCAATGTGTTGCCCTCAGGCAACAAACCACTATTTTTTGCCCATACACCCCCTGCCCCCACACCCCCCTTTTATGACCTATTATGAGAGGTGTATGACCTATTCTGCAGTTTTGAAGACGTTTCGCCTCTCATCCAGCAACCCTGTTAACAACTCCACAGAGGAAGCTTCTTGGATGAGAGGTGAAACGTCTTCAAAACTACAAGGATGGCTGGATGATAATCTACACAGAGACCTATTCTGATTTTATGGTTCCTGGTTTCCTTTGACAACCGATGGCCTGTCTGATGACAATGAGTCTGTGGATGAAGAGGAAGGGGAAAATGAAGATGATGTATGAAAAGAACATGTTCCACGCTTACCCTGGTGGAGAACACCCCACAGTGCCAACATCACCGATTACCCAGAATGGCAGGCCAGCTTTCCCAAATCAGACAATACCATGTCTCCCTACATATACTTCAAGATGTTTTTTTTCTGAGGACACTCTGGAAGTAGTTCTAGAGCAGTCAAATTTATATGCCATTCAGTGTGACACCAACAAGCCCCTTAACCTCACTACTAAAGAACTGGAGCAGTTCATGGGTACAGCAGTGTATATGTCACTGTTTGGATTACCAGGCACCCGCATGTTTTGGAACAAAGCCACCCAAGTGTCCCAGGTAGCTCACGCCATGGTACTGAACAGATGGGAGTTCATCAAGAAATCCCTGCACTTCAACAACAATCAAGTGAGACAAGGAGAAAATGATCCACTCTGCGAAATCCGACCACTGGTCACTCACCTTACCTCGAAGCTGCAGAGGATCCCAATGGGTGAGAAGCTGGCTGTAGACGAGCAGATGGTCCCTTTCAAGGGAAGAAATAGACTGAAGCAACACCTGCCGGCAAAACCAAAGAAATGGGGCTACAAGATACTCATCTTGTAGCCAGCATCGAGGAAGAAACAGGGGACTCAGGCACACTGCACCAGTAGCTATAGGAACATTGTTATTCATGTCGGCACCAATAATGCTAGGATGAAGCAGTCAGAGATCACAAAAGCTAGCTTAGTCAGGACACTTGAGCTAGCTAGAAAGATGTGTCGGCATCGATTAGTTGTCTCTGGTCCCTTACCGGTGAGGGGTAATGATGAGATGTACAGTAGGTTAACCTCGTTGAACCGCTGGCTGGCCCGTCACTGTGCTGAGCACGGTTTTGGCTTTGTGGATAACTGGCCTTCCTTCTGGGGCCGCCCTCACCTGCTGAAAGCGGACGGCCTTCATCCTACTGGGGAAGGCGCCGCTCTTTTGTCTAGCAATATAGATAGAGCTTTAGCTTCTGTTTGACACTAGGGACTTAATACTCGGCAGGTGGCAGGTGATTAGAGAGCCTGCTAGGTATAGAATTAGTGTGGGTGTGGAGTCATCTAGTGTAGGTAATGTGATTGGTCAGGATATCTCTCATAGTATAGATAATCAGACTACTGGCTTGGCTTACGACATGGAGACAGTCTCCCTACCCCACTGGCCCACTCACAGTCTCCTGGTTGGCCGGTATATGAATCTACAAACTACCCCTTCTACTGTTGTAGTACATTCCTGTAACAAAGCACCTTATAGACTACAAAACCATACTCCTCAAGCTATTAAGCCTGTGCTTACTCATCGTCCTAAGCGTAAAGGTTTGGGACGGTCAGCTAATAACAATAGATGTTTGATCCCTATTAATACCTCAGCCAGTGGCGGGTCTTCAGATCTGCTCACCACTGGTCGTGGCAGCAAGAACCTAAAATTTGGTTTTATAAATATTAGATCTCTGGCTACCAAAGCTTTACTTATAAATGATCTAATTCTTGATCATGGATTGGACATGATTGGTCTGTGTGAGACATGGTTGAAACCAAATGTTTTCCTGCCCCTAAATGAGGCTACTCCACCTAATTACTCCTATGCCCATGTAGCCCGGGCTCATAAACAAGGCGGTGGTGTTGCCTTAATTTACAGAGATTTCTTTAATTTTACATCTAATCTGGAAAATAAATTTAAATCCTTTGAGGCTCTTGTCTTGAGTTCATCTTCCTCAGCCATGCATAGCCTTTCTCCATTTTATATGGTGGTGATCTATCGACCGCCTGGTCCTTACTCTCAGTTTTTAGATGAATTTGGTGAATTTTTGTCAGGCTTAGTTACCCACTCTGAACAGATCTTGGTTGTTGGAGATTTTAATATCCGTATAAATAAGGCTGATGATCCACTGAATAAAGCATTTTCAAATCTTATTGATACATTTGGATTTACTCAGTCTGTTCAAGAGGCAACTCATTGCAATGGTAATATCCTTGATCTGGTCTTGTCTAAAGGGATTGTTGTTTCTGATTTGACTGTCTTATCAGCCACCTCTGCTGTGTCAGATCATTTTCTTATTAAATTTGAGGCATCACTGGCCTGTCCTGTTAGTAGTGGCACAGATGTAATCACTAGTCGCCATATTGGTCCCTCTGCTGTTGCTGCGTTTAGCCAGCAGTTGCCTGGAGTTTTGGCTCCTCTCACTGTAGAGACAGGTTCTGTCGAAAATCTTACTAGTTCCCTCAATGTGGCCCTCTCCAGTCTCCTTGATACAGTTGCCCCGCTCTCTACCAGACCGAGGCGACTGAAGAGATTCACACCCTGGTTTAATGAAGAGATACGAGCTTTGAAGCAGGCCTGCAGGAGATTGGAACGACAATGGCGAAATCGAAGTTAGTAGTTTTTTACCTATCCTGGCATGATAGTTTATTGAAATATAAGCGCGCCCTAGCTGTGGCTAAAGCAGCCTATTTCTCCCGCTTAATCGCCACTAATAAACATAATCCTAGATTTCTCTTTGAGACAGTAGCAAAGCTCACAAAAAAACAGCCATCTGCTACTAGCTTATCACTTACAGCAGATGATTTTCAGGACTTTTTTGGCAACAAGGTTGAGGAAATCAGGCAAAAAATTAATTCTGAATCCGCTGCAGCTCCTGCGGACTCATTGGCAGTCGCTAGCTCACCAGTAGTCCCTACTATCTCGGTTTTTGAGGCTGTCTCACTTGATACCTTATCTAAGCTTGTGATAGCCTCTAAACCGACGACCTGCTTTCTTGATCCGCTACCTGCCAAGCTTTATAAAGAATCCTGGCCTTTACTGGGCTCTACAATGCTAGATATTGTTAATTTATCTCTTAGTACTGGCATTGTGCCCAGCAGCTTTAAGACAGCTGTGGTCAGACCGCTTTTAAAGAAACCACATCTTGATTCTAGTTCTCTAAATAGCTATCGCCCAGTTTCCAATCTCCCGTTCATGTCTAAAGTGCTCGAGAGAGTTGTCTTTCAACAACTCTCCACCCATTTGGCAGTGAATCAGCTGTATGAGCCTTTCCAATCAGCTTTCAGGACCTGTCACTCCACTGAGACAGCACTTACTAGAGTTGCCAACGATCTTCTGTTGGCTATTGATGCGGACTCTACCTCTGTGCTTTTATTACTGGACCTCAGTGCAGCCTTTGATACTGTTGATCACTCCATTTTATTAGAGAGACTAACTGAGAATTTTGGTGTCACGGGCCTGGCTCGTGCATGGCTTAACTCATACTTATCTGAAAGAACACAGTGTGTCATGTACAATAATACTAGATCCAGATTCTCCAATGTTAAATGCGGGGTACCTCAGGGCTCAGTCCTGGGTCCTCTTCTCTTTTCCCTGTACATTTCGCCACTTGGACAAATTATACGTAGCCATGGTATTAATTTCCATTGTTATGCTGATGATACTCAGCTATATTTGCCCATAAAGGCTGATGATCCCACAGAGATCAATAGATTAGAGGTCTGTCTGGCTGCGGTAAAGAATTGGATGTCACTAAATTTCCTGCTATTAAACTCAGATAAAACTGAGATGTTAGTAGTCGGCCCTCCCAGACATAGACACTGTTTTGAACAGTTAACAGTTCTACTTGACAACTGTGTGATTTCACAAAGTGTGGCAGCCAAAAATCTCGGTGTTACTTTTGATCCCTGCTTATCCTTTGACAGGCACATTAAGGATATCACCAAGACTGCCTATTTTCATTTACGTAATATAGCACAAATTCGGTCTTCCCTGTCCATGGCTGACGCAGAGACCTTAATTCATGCATTTGTTTCAGCCAGACTTGATTACTGCAATGTTCTGTTTTCAGGTCTCCCACAGGCCAGCACCAAAAGTCTCCAGATGGTTCAAAATGCTGCAGCTAGGGTCTTAACTAGAACTAGAAAATTTGATCATATTACTCCAATTCTGGCCTCCCTTCATTGGCTTCCTGTGCATATCAGATCTGACTTTAAGGTGCTTCTGTTAACCTACAAAATCTTAAATGGGTTTGCCCCATCTTATCTTTCAGATCTCCTTAAACCCTACATTCCATCGCGGGCTCTCCGCTCTCAAAATGCGGGGCTGCTTTGCTTACCTAGGATTAAGAAGAAGTCAGCAGGTGGCCGGGCCTTTTCCTATCGTGCCCCGCTGCTATGGAATAACCTCCCTGCTGACGTCAGGCAATCTGAATCTGTTGATTCTTTCAAATCTAGATTAAAAACTCATCTCTTCGGCCTAACTTATGGCTGACGGTTAGTGGTACGGTGGGCTGGTTCTCTGTCTCAGTGAAGTAACCCAAGCACTCACCTGCCGACGAGATTATGAGATTATTGCTCTCACGGAGCTAATTATCAATTAGTCTTCTCCAGAAAATTAATGTGCCACCTTTGTCTTTGTGTGAGTGTGTGTGAATGGTTGATGTGTGTTTGTCCAAGTGCGTGCTGTCTAGTTCAGATCCAGGTCGTCGTGGTGTAGGTGGCTGTGTGGCCCGGGTCCCTGGCTGCTCTGGTGCATCCAGCTTGCCTTGGCGTCATCATCCCTCATCCGCCACCTATCTATTCCCATTCATTTTATTGTTTGTATCTGTGTTTACAACATCTATTGCACGTCTGTCCGTCCTGGGGAGGGATCCCTCCTCTGTTGCTCCCCTGAGGTTTCTTCCTATTTTTCTCCCTGTTAAAGGGGTTTTTTTAGGGAGTTGTTCCTCATCCGATGTGAGGGTCTAAGGACAGAGGATGTTGTATTTTTCTGTAAAGCCCTTTGAGACAAATTTGTATTTGTGATTCTGGGCTATACAAATAAATAAAATTGAATTGAATTGAATCTTGGCTGGCTCTGATGGTGTCCCACACAACTTTGAGATCTACACAGGGAGAGTTGTGCAACCCCCTGAGCTGCCAGATGTAGGGGCAAGTGGCAACATTGTCCTCCGCCTGGCCCAGCCAATACCCACGCAGCAGAACTACAAGATGTTCTTGAGAACTGGTTCACGAATGTCCCTCTCATACTCATACTTGCTCAGCAGGGAATTCACTGTACTGGTACTGTTCGTAACAACAGACTACCAGGTGTCAACTTGATGTGTGAGGCTGAGTTGAAGAGAACTGAACGTGGATCTTTTGAACAGAGGACGGCCATGGTTGGAGAAACCACCTTGCATGCTGTGAAGTGGTATGATAACCATTCAGTCAGTCTTCTCAGTCATTACATTGGAGCACACCCAGTCACTGAGGTTGATAGGTGGGATGGCAAGCAAAAGAGAATCATCAAAGTCTCCTGTCCTGCTGTGGTGAGAGAGTACATTAAGAATATGGGTGGGGTGGATCTACTGGACTCTCTCATTGCACTGTTCCGCAACAAAATCAGGTCAAAGAAGTGGTACCACCGGCTGATGTTCCACTTTATCGACATGACCATCGTGACTGCCTGGCTGCTCTACAAGAGAGACTGGAGCAGCACTGGGATGAGAAAAGAGGATCAGATGAGGCTTTATACATTCAAGTCGTAAATCGCTGAAAGCGTGTGCAAAAGTGGCAAGAATCTGGAGCACGAGAGAGGTCGTCCCAGTTCCACAATTGCTGGGGAGTATGAGGAAGTCCTGTCTATGTGACAGTGCAACATAAATCATCTTGCTAGATGACATATGACATACTTACATGTATTGATGGATGTCAGTGTTTGACTTACTACATTTTTATACTCAGGTGTGGGATGCTAGCTAGTTCGCCATCAGTTCCACTGTTTCACTTCAATAGTAGGGCTAGCTAGCTCATTAGCATACATATTGCTGTGAAAAGTTCAAAACTTGGTTAATACTCCTGTAATGAAATTTTGTTTGTTGGTTTTGTTTTGTTGTTGTTGTTGTTGTTGACATTGTAGAGAATGTGTAAATTTTATTATATGTTTATTATTGAAGTTGTATTTTGCAGAGGTCACATATTGGATGACACTATATTGAGAGGTATTTCTAATTTTTGTCCTCCCTGTTTAGAGGGACAGAATACTGGAAACACCTCTCAATAAAATGCAGTCCAGTACAACAGCAGCACTGACTATGAGCTCAATGTCAAACATAGAACTGAATGAACACCTCTATTACTGTGACAGGAAGAAAACCTGAGCATTACAGACATCATAAGAGTAAACTTTATGGCAAAACAGTTGGATTGGATGGATTAGATTGTGCAGGTTGACCTAATAAAGTGGCCACTGTGCGTAGACATGCTATTTATAGTGATGTTACAGTGAGCATAATGCCTTTTTTCTATTGGTATATACAATTTTTAAAGAGTAAGTAAACCTCAAACCCACATCTCGGAAAAGTGAACCTAAAGGTAGAGCAGGGTGTCTGGTCTTTGGTGACATCAGCCAGAGATTTGGGTTTGGGTTTACCTACTCTTTTAAATAAAAAAAAGGGGACAAAAAGTCGAGGGGATAACAAAAAACATTTTCAGTGGGAGGAACGTGTCCCCATTTCTAGTCGAAATTACACCCACGGGTAAACTATAGCCTATTGTATTTTCCTGTTCTTATCACTGAAAGAGGGAATAAGTCACCAAGAAAAAGTACTTAATTAGTGTGGGAGAACTAATGGTCTGCTAAGCTATAAAGTAACCACCAAGCCACTCATTAGACCACTACTAAACACAATGAACTGTGTTGATCTGACACACCAGCACACTCCATAAAAAAACAGTGGAATGATAATTTGACTGAAATATGCATAGGTCGTTCCAGGCTGTTCTAAAACACCGCCGCACAACTCAACACAATAAAACATGACAGCTGAAACATTTACTTATTCATTTATTTACTGATTTTATTATTTACCAAGGCAAATTGTGAATTATGTATTATGAACAAGTATGCCTTTCAAAATCAGGAAGTTGTCGCTGTGAAGTCTTTTGGGATTGATGCACTGCAAAGAACAGAGTCGATGAGAGAAACATCTCTTTGGGGTTAGGGTCATGTATGGGTTGAGGGTGATACAGGAGACTAGCTCAGATGTCTCTTTCTTGTGTTATTGTTTATTTTGATTTGTTTTGGTTTTTTATGCATACACATCTATCACTGTGTATGTGATTTATTTTGTTATACAAGGATGTGAAAGTGTGATGGAAATGAAAAAACATTAGAAATGCTTATCACCAAAAAATGACAGTGAGCAAGAACTGAGGGGTTTTTTTATGCATTATGTAGGAGTACTACCACTCCACCCGGCTCATATAACTGTGTAAGGTGCTGGAAGATCAGAAAACTCCTGTTGAAAAAAGGATATCCGCACACTTAGTCAGTGCAAATTTCACTTTACTAAGGTTTTGGTCTGTGAAACCTTCATTGGAGCAGACATGAAAAACAATAATGGACAAGCAGGGTTAAATGAGAGAACACACATCCTTGAAGTGGAGCCACACCTTCTGGGAAAAAAAGGAGAGGGAGGTTGTGGAGCACAGTGAATAAAGAAAAACAAAAAAAAAGCCCTCACAAAACAATCACAAAGCATTTTCTATTATTATACATATCATCGATAATCAGAAAATGGGACTTTCATAAATTACGGGTCCCCAGATAGAAATACAGACATTTTAAAGAATCTCAAACAAAATCCAAGAGCTATGGAAGGACATCAGGCTAGGGCCGTCATGAACCATGGATCCCAGGTTTCATAATAAAACCAAAAACAGGGATATCCGAGGTCACAGCATTACACTCATGTCAAACTCCTCATTGAGACCTTTGTGTTGAAGGGCATCTTGTCTTGCCCATATAAATCTTATCACATGGGTATTTTAATAGATAAATAACATTTTCTGTGCAACATGTGATAATACCCTTAACAGGAAGGCTTTTGCCTGACCTTGGATGTTGAAAAACAGATGTTTTCCATGTGTTATGGCACTGAGAACAGTGGCCACAAGGATAGTTCACATTAGGTAGAGGGGCTAAAAGAGTCTGATTAGGACCTGCCTTAACGCACCAGCTTGTTGTGCGGATTTGGACCTCTTCTGTGGATAAAGAGGGAAGGGTCTTTAAAATGCTGAGCCAATTCTGGGTCAGAGGTCAAAATAGGCCAGTATTCAAGATTTTTCAGCTGAATATAGACTGAAAGCTTAGTAAAGTGAAATTTGCACTAAATTTGTGACTAAGTGTGCAAATATCCTTCTTTCTACTTCTGTTTTATGCATTATAAAATCTCTCTCTCTCTCTCTCTCTCTCTCTCTCTCACACACACACACACACGCACATGCATGCATCCTCATGGTCTCCTGCCTCATTTGATGAAATCTGTGTATCTGGGTTGTTTCCAGGTCAAGCAGCAGAGACAGAATCAGACTATCTCTTGTCCGCCAGTTGTGCCTGTCTCATTACATCATTCACTGTCCGTGACACACAGACTTCTCAAATTCACGTCATCTAACCCCATTTAGCAGCTCTCAGGGCTGCCGCTGTGAAGACAAGCAAAACAAGATAGACTACAGTCGATGTAGTGCTAATATAAACAATGCATTTAAAGAAAATAATACTAATACTAATACTACTAATAATAATAATAATAAATTAACATGCTCAGCCAGCTCCACCATTTAAAATATCTTCCTGATATGTTATATATGTGATATGCTAACCCTAAACCTCCTCAACACAGCAGATATGAATCGAATTTCACATTTTGACACCTACTGTGACAAAACGATTGCCATATGGAATGAAAAAAAATCTCGTTCTTATTAAACACTATTTGAGTTTAGCCCTTCAGTCATGCAAAAGTATCTGCTAAGAGGATTTAAACATGGGTGATATTCACAATACAGAGCGAGCAATTCATTTCCATATGTATATACAACACACAGCATCTTTGAATAAGACATTTCAGACGGCACTGCAACCTCACAGGCAGTTTCCAGCTTTTAACATTACTACTGCTGCATCTGCAGTTTCAGCAACTTCAGCTAGAAGTTGACAGAGCCAGCAGAGAGGGAGGGAGGAAGGGAGGGGAGGGAGGGAGGAGAAAACGGGATATGGGGTTAAGAGGGTGAGTGTGGGAAAAGGAGGGGTGGGTGTGTAAAGTAGATGGAGGAGAGGGAGGGGGATGGGAAAGAAGAAGAGAGGGAAGAAGGGATTAAGGCATCAGAAGGTATAGCGTTGCTCTGAGACATGACGGGATGATGGCCGCTCCCACAGGACTCACATGAAGGAGTAATCCCACCAAATGGATGAGTTTAACAGTTACCACCCACTGAGAGGACTTCACACACACACACACACACACACACACACACACACACACAGAAAAATGGTTAACACACAGACACAGAGCCACACATGTACGTGTATGCATACACACAGAAGAACACAGAAGTAAGCAGAAGTAAGGAGAGATAGCACTGACAACTGAGAAATAAACAAACCAGAAAATACACACATATGTGAGCAGGCACACACACACACACACACACACACACACACACACGCATGCACGCACACACACATGCATGCACACACACACACAAAGACCTGTAATTACAGTGAATTAAGCAGAAATATAACACTAACAACAGTGAAAAATAACAAAAGCATTGTTTTTCATTGCTGACCACAAGTACACACACACATGCTGGCACATACAATCACACACACACAATTTGTTATAATTAACAAGACATAGTGCACTGGCACTGCTGAACAACTGAAAAATAAAATAATAGAAAAACAAAACAAAAATGCATGAGCTTTTATGATATGCATGAGAAAAGTACTCATGCACCGCTGACCACAAAAGGCAACATGTCTGTGCACCAAAGCTAGAAAATGCACAGTTTCACATGCATGCATGCACACACATACACAAACAATGGAGGTTATTCTGCTTTTTGAACATTATGGCATGGTGCAGACACTTATACAGACACACACAAATACTGCATTTGAAAATCCCTCAGACTGCAGAGGGAGAGAGCGTTGTGCTGTAGGGTGTCAGGTGTCCTCACCTGACTCTGAAGCTTTCCCCGTACATCAGCAAAACCCAGGGCAGTCCCAGCCCAGTCTGAGGCTGCCTGCCAGAGTGGCTGCTGCTCTCCTGTGTCTGCAGAAGATTTGTCAGTGGACTCGCCTGACCCTGCAAACACATCGCCACTTTGGTGAGGTTTCTGCTGGGTTTGCCTGGCACACGAAAACACAGCAGAAACCTCACTTTCCTGGCACACTCCAATAATTAGACACACATAAACAAAGAGCAAGAAAGTGTGTGTGTGTGTGTGTGTGTGTGTGTGTGTGTGTGTGTGTGCATGTTTTGCTTCATATTGTGAGGACCACCTATCGAGGAATCAGTGTTCTTGTAAGGACAGTTTGAGTTTTGAGGACATTTTGGGTGGTCTTCACAAAAGACCAATTTTGGCTATTTGGTCAAGATTAGGGTTAAGATTAGAGTTACGGTTTGGTTAAGGTTTGGCTTAGGCATAAATTGGTTATGGCTAAGATTATGGAATAGCTGTGAAGAACGATGTCAGTACAAGATCCCCACAAAGATAGCAAAATCGTGTGTGTGTGTGTGTGTGTGTGTGTGTGCATGTATGTGCTTGTGTGTAGAGGGTGGTGGTGCTGCCAAGCTAGTAATGGGCTTTAGTTCAGTGAACCCTTCAAAGCCTCAGGACAACCCACAGTTAATTTAGCCAAATCAAATTCTAACTAAACAAGACAAGACATAATACAATTTCAGCAGCAATTAGACTTTCTGATCCTTAAAGGGCTACCCATAATGCATAATACTTGTATCAAGTGCTCACCGTGTGTTGCCTTAATGCCCTGATGAAGAAAGGTCTTGATGGTGAACTGATATTTCAAAAATATTAGCTGTCTCCGATCCAGCGAAGAAGAACAAGTGCAAAAAGGAATCAAAAGTTCAATTTACAAAGTTTAAGTCTCTGATATCCAGCCATATGCTGAGGACTGCCCAAACACCAGTATTTTCATCCAAACCTTGCTGCAGAGAGCACTTCTGCAGAATCCTCTCATGTGTGGCCATGAAGCCTGCATGCACAAGTGTGTGTGTGTGTTTCACTGGACGAGCAGCTTGGGCGGATGTGCTTGTGCAAACACACTTCATGTTGTCTTTGACTGGTTCATTCATTGATCAGTTAGTTGAATAAGATTTGTTGTTCAAATATCCATTGTCAATTATCACTTTGGCATTTCAAGGTCAGTATATTTAATTATATAGAATGAGAACTTAAGTGGACTGATTTTCAGTTTGTTTGTTTTAAATGGAGAATGAAGCCCTGGCATATCTGAAATATTTACTGTAATGGATATTTTCATGTTTGTATCCTACACACATACACTCACTCGTGCAGGAAGAATCTCATAAATTACATGCACTTTTAGGTGGGTAAGGTCAAGTAGCAAACTGTTTTCCCTAATCTCGCTAAAACAAACTGCTACATGTGCTCCCATGGTGTAAGACTCTCCACTGGGGCAGCTGTGTGACATCTCTACATGTGGTTTATTAATGTGAAGTATGGGGGTTGTGACGTGTGTGTGTGTGTGTGTTTCTGAATGGGAAAGGAACCTCCCCACTGAATGACCTTTATATTTTAATGTTTAGATGAACAAACATCTTAATCACAACCAAAGTGTGAAACTAGCTTTATGGTTACAGTCACTGAGCAGCTGCTAAACCTGCTAATGAGAGTCAATACGGCATCAGAGTGGACCGAGTGTGGTTCAGCACTGGTGAAAGCACAGGTGCACACGCTTAGATCAATACTGTGGAGATACTGGAGAACTTTTTTCAGCAGCAAATAACAGAACCATTACAACAGCCTAATATCAGCCATATCTCAATATTACAATATCCATAATCCCAGACAATAGCCAGTCTCATATTATATCAATATAATACTGATATATCACTCAGCCCCTTATTCAACCCCTAACCTCTACCCTCAGCCATAATCATAATCCTACTTCTAATGTAAACCCAAGATCAAATTTTAAATAAGCTCTTTAAAGAAGAGAGGACATTAGGCCAGTCCTATCTCTCTACTGTTGTGAGGGTTAGGCTTATACTTGGTATTGTGAAGGTATATATATATATAAGAAAGCACACACTCTCACACACACAGCTCAGTGTTTTGCTATCATCTCATTAGCATCTATCCAACCCTCTCTACCTGAAGGAGTTGGTCTCTTGGCTCCTCAGGGCAGCACTGGTCTAATTAAAACGGGTTATTTGCTGTCCAGGGCTAACAAAACAAGGTGCGCCACAGGTAATGATTAGAACAACTTTAAACACCAAAAAGAGAGCACACTCACTTCCAAACACACATTCAAAGTACTAAATTACTGTTCCACATCAGCTGGAGAGCAAAAGAGAGGTCTGGAGGAAACAGATAGAGCACAGAAAACTGGTCCAAACAAACTCCATATCTGTTATATTGTATATGTGTGTATCTATGGCTGATGTAACAAGTGCTCAAGGGCACTCAGGCAGTATCAGACCAGATGGACCACAACTGGGCACCTTGCAGGTCTTTTTCATTGTGGATTATACTGTAGTTTTTTTATGATCAATTGATCATAAATAAAAAATAAATCATCTCTTCAGATCGCCTTCTTGCTTTCCTCTTAATACCAAGGTATTAATATTATGATATTTTATTAAGTATTAATATATAACATCCAGCAAATCTTAGCATCTTAGTGATCTCAGTGAAGCTGGAATTAGCAAATTTTGGGGATCTTTACTTGATAAATGACTAAACAGTTATTGAAATTTTATGAATTTGGCTTGATTGACTGAACTGATTAATTGTTTCAGAAGTATTGATTGACCAGTTTGACTGGTCATTACACCAACAGGTTGATTAACACCTTGTTAACCACCTTCTTAGGCTAATGACCAATCAAACTGGTTTGGGTATGGCTAAGGAAAACAAATACAGATGGCAGAGGAGCAAGAAAATTTTCCATTTTGCTGAATAAAAGATAGTGTGAACTTCAAACTACCTTCACTTCCCATGAATTATTATTACACTATTATACCTTTTATTTTATAGGGATTCTATCTGAATGAAGAGTCCACAGCTCACTGAACACACTTTACTTTCCAAACCCTCTTCACAAGTGGATGAATAATTAAGCAAAATGTGGGGTGAATTGTATAATTTGGGTCGGCTAATTCAAAGGAATGCAAAATATGCGCATATTCGTCCAGTAATTTCCTCCTTCAGCTCAAACAGTGTGGGGGTCAGAGCCCAGGCAGAGGGCCGTCTCCTACAGAACAGAGACAGACGGGAAGAAAGGAAGGAGAGCAGAAGAAAGAGAAACAAAATCAGAGCGTAGACTGAAAAGAGAGATGTCCTGTAGAGAGAGAGAGAGAGAGAGAGAGAGAGAGAGAGAGAGAGAGAGAGAGAGAGAGAGAGGACAGGCAGTGATAGGGAAAGTAATAACATTCCTTCTCATCTGGTAATGGACATTGTCAAATTTCCATTCTCTCAGAGATAAATGGGAGCATCAGTGACCCTCTCTCCCTCTTTCATTGCTTCCTGTTCTCCTTATTCCTTTCTTCCTCCCCTCCCCCAGTCCTCCCTCCCTTTCTCTCTCCCTAACAAGAGAAGAGAGTGTATGGCAGCATTCAGTCCTCTGGGAACCGCAGAACACTTCACACCTGAACAGCACATCTCACACACGCGAGAGACTCATAATGGAAAACACACAAACATACGCACACGTACACACACACACACACGCCCAATTGGCTGCCCCCCCAAAAATCACAGAAGCATGAGATTGTTATAGTGAGCCAATACAGAAAACTAACCTTGAACACAAAAATATATGGAAAGTTTTGCACCAAAATGAGATACCCACCTTTAAGAAATGATATCCACTCTCCCATATTTGCTGGTTAAACCACATTATGAATTAGTAATATGTCATCGTTAGACATTTGCTTATACAAGAGTTAATAATTTGAGGACAGAATTGCTTATTTTTCCACATACTGCCTGGTGAATTTCAGGTACCAAAATTGTTTCACAACAGATATGTTCGGTCTGCTTCATTTGTAAGGACATTTCTTATCACCTTAGTACCGAGTTAAGAACATTCCTATTAGGAACCTTTGTTACACTTTAGACACCCTGAGAAGGAAATGTAAGATGATTACCATAGAAAAATCCAGTCCTCCCATTCTTTTTAATGGGGGTAGTGTGTTTAGGCTGTGAGAGTGTGTACCGCATGGGGTTCAGCAAAAGAGTGCAGTAGCAGTCAGGCAAAAAGTTGAACCAGAATCAGTAACACCAATAACCCAGCGATCAGACTAAAGATGCCCAAAGGAAGAAGAACCTTGTTTACCATGTGGCAACGTAGCACGAGGGGAGGACACTTCTCTTTGTTTGATAATGTTAAAAGTAAGGATGGATTGTTGTCAGCTTCCCGACTCATTCTAAAAAAGATGAAAAAAGAGAGCACAAATGAGCTGAAAGCACTAGTGAGAGAGAGAAAGAGATAGAGAGAGAGAGAGAGAGAGAGAGAGAGAGAGAGCGCCGAGATGGTCGAGCAAGCTAAAAGGTGAATGAAGAGAGGGAGTGGTGGTAGTGAGGACAAAGCAGTGAACCAGAGAAATATGATGTTTTCGCAGTTATGTTCTCGAGCACAAATAAACACGCCCACACCTCCGCACAATCCTGCGGGAGGGTGCTGCTTTGCCGGATTTGGTCTTAATGCAGCCTAACAAGGAGGCTTCTTTACAAATGCAACACACCTATTGTGTTTTGGAATGAAAGTTTTCATATGCAAACACATCCACTAAAGGATTAGTGCGCCTAGACGTTGCTTCAGGTAAAAACAGGATTGGTAAAGCCTAATCCATCCAGCTTAGTTCAGTGATCAGACCCCTGAACAGAATGTACAATATTTCTGCTCTGTGACACCCTTTTCTACTCATAGTCCTCCTTAGGATTTGAGTTGACAATGTTTGGCAGCCCAGCTCTCTCTCTCTCTCTCTCTCTCTCTCTCTCTCTCTCTCTCTCTCTCTCTCTCTCTCTCTCTCTCCCTCTCCATTGATATCCATATCTTTCATACTACTTCCTCTTTCTGTAACTCCCCTCTAAATATTTGCTTTGATAATATTTGAATGAGGAATGGATTTACATAACGGAATCCAAAAAACTGTCTGCAGGGCAAACTCTGCATGAACACACCCAGGGGAGGCAGGGGGAGGAGAGGGACGAGTGAGCAATTCAAAACACACAGGGGCTATGAGCCTGTGCTTGCTCGCTTGTGATCAACATATGTGAAATGTCTGCCAGTGACCATTCAGAAATTAGACATAGCAGCTTGAGCTACATCTCTGGAATGTCGCGCAAGGTCAGCGTCTGGGCAAGATGTTCCGTTTCCAAAAATCCACTCATCTTTGTCTGACTGCCTTCCTTTTTTGCAGAAATCTATGAAACAGCTTGTGGAAATCCTATGACTTTCCACAGGAAAAAAATAAATAAAAATGAGTGCTCTGGTGTGTAAAAGTGAGAATTATGGTCGTGCAGGTTCAGCGGGTCACCGAGTTCAAAGGTCAGACCCCCAGACTGCTGTTTGATGGAGGATATGAGGGGAAATTGTAATGGGTTAAATTGACCTGAGTTATTTCTGTGCAGTGTGCAGACAGTGTAGCCGTGTCCTTTAGCCCGCCACAGCCTGTCTTCTGACCTGAAAGGGCATTGAACCAGTGTCAGTCAAACAGCACAGAATTCAAACACTTAAACCTCGTCCTTATCTTCTTCTGCTCTTTTCCATGCTGACAGTAGGACTCCACCAAGCAATTGCACACTTTAGCCAATTCAAAACATGTTTGTAAGGTTACAGACATCCTGACTAAAATCAGGACTTACACTTAAGGTTTTCTCTGTTGAATAGTCTTGGTACATAGAGCTGTTCATGCGCTGTTTGAATTATCACGTCTGTATTTATGACTTGGTCCACAACAAGGCTGTACAGTGGCATAAAAGTGAGATGTAAAATGAACAGCAGGGGAAGAGAAAGAATTGAAAGGAACAGTTCAGCCAAAATACAAAAAATATATATTTTCCTCTGACCCTTATTGCAATCCTAATTGTTTCTGTGAGGTTTCCAGTCTGCCATCTGCTTCCCTGTGTCCTGGCATCCCAATGCATTGGGACCGGAGTTGTGGAGCTCAAACTCTTAAAAATATATGTGTGAAAAACTGAACGGCAACAGCTCTTTGAAAAAACAATGACACAGATAAACAATATAATCCATATCCCTTGTTTTGTCAGGAACTATTTCCTGCTGAAGAACACCGGAAAATTGTGTCCATCCACCCCCAATGCATACAAAGTAGAGGCGGGTAGATAAAGTTTGATGGAAAAAGCTTTTCTTTCTTTGATGTGCATTTTTGACTGTTTTTGAGCTCTACAAAAGAATACCCATCCAGCTCCACTGCAGTGAATGAAGATTGCAGCAGGCACACAGAAAAAAGGTTGTAAAGGATGTGAAGTTTGCTCAAGAGGTGAGGTGCCCTGTTCCTTTAAGGCGGAATGGGATGTTCAGGGGCTCCACTTGCAAGATCACATGACACAGTGCCGAGGGGTCAGAGGTTAGGTCACAGGGGCCTTGTAATTAGTCTGTCTACCAGCCACCCATGTCTCATAGGACGGGCACCATTTATGGCATCTCACCCCTGACCTATGGCTCTTTGCCTCTAAAATATCCCCACAATGTCAGTTGTGGGCAGCACACCGGAAAGCGAACTTTCACCCTTGAGAATAGAGAGAGGTCGTAACAGAGTTAGCACCAATACCACAATAGAGGCATTGAGTCCAAGGTGCAGAATGGGGACCTGTATTTATTTAGAAATGCGCAAGTGTGTGTGTGTGTGTGTGTGTGTGTGTGTGTGTGTACGTACATGCAGTTACAAAGATATGTGAGCTGTCCAAAGCCCAAAGAGAGGAACAGCTCTACCCTGAATCAAACCTCTTATGCAAATACAATCTTCCTGGCTAAGGGAAGCCACTTTTATGATTGCAGTGTAACTCAAAGTTTGAAGAGACAGTCATAGTGCCACCATCACACCTACTCAACAACCACACTTTTAAATTTGTTTTTCTTTTTGCCCGTGTTTGATCACCTGGAAAAAGAAATTTTCACATCCCAAATAAATCATCTATGCGGATCAAAAGTTGGGTGTATGCACAGTACGTATAGCATGCAGCTGTCAGACAAGTAAAAGCCTGTCCAGGGTGTTTGGCTGAAGCGGGGCTGTACGTCTTCTTCTGCAGCCCAGGGGTAAGCGTTAGGAAGCCACCTATAGAAATGTGACCACGCTGGTTCTTGTCAGCAGGGTCTTGGAGTGCAAAGCCAGACACATATAGACCAAACACAGCTCCATGAGGCTTCACATGCAAACAAAAACACAGACACAGAGATGCTGACAAACACACCCATACGCTATACCAATAGGTTGCACTCTCCCCACTTCCGTAACACAGTCAAAAACAAGAGCCTCCACTGCTGAGGTACATTTCCCCAGGAGTCCTACCGACTCCTGTGTGTGTGTGTGTTGGATTTCTTTTAATAGCAGATCTCTGGTCTCTTTTCTTTGTTACATTCACACTCATGCACAATTGCATTGTATGTGCACACACACGCACATACAGTGTCACTTTGTGTCACTAACAAAGGGACTGAACCCTGTAAGACTGGTTCACTGGCAATTTTGGGAGGAACACACATTTACTTTACACCCACAGTAAGTGTGCAATGTCCAAACCCTAAAGCAATGGCTAATACACAAAGAATACACTGTGAGCATCACCTTTCACCTCAAAAAGAAAAACAACAAATCAATCGTGGGCTCCAAGGAATCATGTATAGCCTATTTGTTTTGTCAGGAAGACAATGGGACCCGGGTTATAGAAGGCCGATACGTATACTGACATTTTTGTGTTCATGTCTGCATTCAAGCTGTTAAATATTGACTATTTATATATCTACAAATTACTGTGTATGTCTCCAATCATTTTATTTTTTGGTATAGTAGAAAAGCCTCTGACAATATGGGGCACGAAAACCCTCCAGTGAAATCCAGGACAACACAATGATACTACAACTAATGGTAATTATAATCATCAATATTTTTTTTTTAATAAAAGAAAACTTTCATATGGTTAATACGTCTGCAAACCAATATTTTGCTCTAAACAGAGCAATATAAAAATCTACTTAAAGATGAACCATGTTAAGTGGCTGAACGTCGATTTAAGGGAAAATACTTTGGACTGAATTGCAGGGCCGGCCCGAGGATGGTGGGGGTCCCAAACAAAAAGTCCACACGGGGGCCCTATTTTAATTATGAGGTAATTAAAGATCTGTTAAATTGTCAGCGCCCAGCCTGTTATGCGCTAAAATTATAATACATGGTCTTTTTCCTGCCATCTTGTGGCCATTTGGTAGTACTGCAGATCTGGTACAAGAGACTCGCTCCATTGTTTTATATTGTTATGGCTATTATAATAATATTGGTATTTTAAAATGTCCTATTCTCACTCACTAAAACCTGCAGCAACTGGGGAGGCTGACTTTGTTGAGATTTTTTTTTTAATTCTCACATTTCTCAGTAACCAATAATGTCTCCTTCATCTAAACAGCTTTATTTAAAATCTGTTTGCTTTCCTCCAGTCTTTGAATAATAATATTTACGTTCTGAATATCTGTACCATTTAATGGTTCATGTTCTTAGTTTATCTATATTGTTCTTAACTTTGGGTTAGGGTTATGGCATAACAAGGCCATGGATGTAAAAGGGAGACCTCAGAATATCCTTTATCCTTGACTTTCAGATATCAGGTTAAGAGACCAGAAAATTAGACTAAAATCAGAAAATACAGGACGCAAACATAAAATTTCATGGTTGATATGGCTGTGTGTACTAGTACTGTTTATTAGATTATTTTATTTGAATGATATTATATTAATAATAACATCTGGGCAGGCTGGGGCCCTGTTGAACCAATCAGGGTGACGAAACAAATGTTTAATTTACCCATTGATTTGGCCCTGCTGAACTAGAAACTTGACTTAGAAAAAAGAAAAAAACAAACAAAAACAAAAACAAAGAATAAGCACATCATTTACTACTTAGTTCTCAAAATCAGATTATTCCATGTTTTTCTTGTCAGCTGAGTTTAAAGGTTCTCTTTTAAATCAACCCTAGACACTTTTGCATAATGCACCTTTAAACCAGACTGGCTTAAAACAGTTTTTACCACCTATTGCAGTGACAGTTGCCATATTTTTAAAGTTGCAAAATGAAAAGCTGGCGGTTAAAATGAAAGAGGCCCTTCCATTTCCACACAACCCTCTGTTAGCCTAGCTGTCAGTCTCATTCTAGTCCATTCTGTGGTTTCCATCAGAAGCTGCTCCTTCGGTCTCTCCCGCTGTCATGGCCTCTGTTCCTCTACGCCAGCACCACTGGTAATCTCTATTATTCATCACCTCCACTCCAGGGCTATTTATACTAGCTCTTACAGTCGTCTGTCTTAATGCTCCACTGGCTACATCTGTCCACACTAATACAACTATTTCAACTCCGATGCTCACTTTTGGGCTGCTTATGAGCTTCTGACCTGCGTCTGCGTCACTATAGATACACAAGCACAGTGCAGACACATGCACCGACCTCCATGCATAACGGCCAACACACTCTGCTGCCTGTAAAGTCACTGAATACGGGCTATCAAATGTGAAACAGAGGAACACAAACATCCCGCTTGCACTTTTATTTTGTCAACAGATTAAACATGCATCTCGCCATATAATTATTCCGATGCACGTCTTCGGGACTCCATCTATGAATTGTAACTGCGCACAGTGTTGCCTCTGGAGCCCTCCCTGAGGTATTGTCTCCACTGAAGAGGCTCCAATCTCTCTTTTCCCCAGGAGAAGAGCAGAGAGTGCCAAGTCACTACACATGGGAGCATCCACCATTCCCATGAAAAGAAGGCGGCTTTTGGAGCATGTAATTTCAGCAGCCATGCGCTGGCCATCTGTGGGGAAGGGTGTAGTTGAGTGTGTCAGTAAGAATGTATGTGTGTCTGTGTGTCTGTGTCTGTGTGTGTGTGTGCATTGGCCAGTGCAGGCCGCAGCTGTTTAGTTTAATATCGCGGATGAAAAGCAGAGACCATGATTCCAATTTCAACCTAAAAAATTCCAATTATAAAATGCTATTTATTTTTTAGTAGGTTGGCCCCGATGGGTTGGCTGAGATGTTCATGAAATTTTATGTTTTTATATATGTATGGCTGAAATGAATATTTAAAGGGAGGCAATTCATTACAAATGCGGCATCATGAGACTTAGGTTCAACATTAGCAGATGCACTAAAAATAGCAATGGTTAAAAATCTGAAGACAGCGTTTCCATTTTGATTAAGTTGAACAAAAGAAATCTGATAGGATTCATCCAGCGACTGTCAGAGCTGGACAGTAATTGCATTTTGAGTTACAAAGTGTGGCAATGCCCTCTAGTGGAAGATACCGTTTAATACAACATCTTAACAAAAACAGATCCTCTACGGAGCTCCTGCAGTGCATTTATTTTGTCAAAGCTGTTTTTTCAGTTTCTGATTTGAATTGAAACTGATTATTGGAAGTGATCAAAACTGTCCTCTCACCATAGCCACAACACAAAAAAATTTCAGTCTATACTAAGCCTATAGTTTGCACCACATGTATCTGAGCAGAATCCAGAGGTTAGAAATGTTGACGTTGATAGGTCCCTGTTGTTTCATTTGCCACTCTTGGGCAGGGTTCTCCCCCTCAGTCTTGCTCGTTTTGCAATATCTGGGTGTAGCCAATAATGATTTTAGTTCAACACTTTCATGAGCCCTGGTTACTCAGTCCCCAACCGTGCTGCCCAAGTTTGAGAACAATTGTATGCTGTGCTTCAAGAAAAACAGGATCTAGCCAAATGTCTTTATAAGAAAAAAAAAAACCCTATGCAGATGACCACTAAAATCTTGTATCAGCGTTTTCGTTCCCCATCTCAGTAATAATAAACTTTCAAGTCTCTGGCCTCACATTAGCTTACAATTCATGCTGCATCCAAGACTTTTTGCCTGTGCAACAATTTCTATAACCCCAGGCCTAGATAAATCTTCATTTTCCATGTCCAAAACAGGTTTTCTTGTGTACCGGAGGAACTCTCTAAATGTGTGCCACAACTGAAAAACTACACAGCATGCAGATGAGTTGACAATTTATTGGTTAACTTTGTACAACTTCACTGAGTACGTTAACAACTCTTTGGAACAAAATTGATAAGCAGACATACAAACACTCAGACTGTGCAAGAACGAACAGGGTAAAGGAACTCATCTAATCTCTTAAGTGCTATTTTTCCAGACTGGTCAATAAGAAGCCATAAAGTAACTGAACAACAAACTGTCACATTAGGTGGCTATATTGGTCTTGTTTGCGGCGGAGGGCAACAGTGGTTTCCAGTGCTCCTAGTGCAGGCAGATTGTGGGGAAAGCGTGATTACTTTATTGGGCAATGCCAATGACCCCGCAGGCCAGCCGTCCACCAGCGTTACCAGTCTTGAGACTCTCCTCGTTGTTTCCTTTTCCCAGGTCATCAGCCTTCTCATGGATCTACAGACAGAGCAGAGACCCAATCAGAAAGGTTTTGGCTCAACAGTTTAACAGGGTTTTTCAACCTTTATCAACAAAAGCCCCAATTTATTCTCTCAGAAGAAAGTGAGTTTTTCTCTTTCATGGAAAAAGTGTCAATGTCAACACTTGCCAGGATGTCACTGTAAATAAGAACTTTCTTTAAAAAAAAAAAAGGGGGGGGGGGTAATATAAAGGGAATAACAAATCCAGGTGTATTCTCATGCTTGATATAATCTGGATTATAACTGCCAACAATCAGAAGTTTTGAGAAGTAGCACCCCGCGCATAATTTGCTTTGGGTGTGAGAAAAATGTCAATTTTACCTTGTCAAACCTGCCTGACTACTTCTGAAATTTGTATTGCATAGCCATGAGGTGTGCCGTTCACCTGACACCTGTCAGACATGGTGACAGAAACATGACTGCGCTTGTATCTACTCAAATATATTTGAGTTTTATTTGTTTTAATTTTGTTTTTGATAGAGTTGATATTGACATTTGTGTTTAAATAGTATATATATATATATAGCCACAGACTAGCATTTACATAACACTGGGCTCAGTGGTTAGAAAAAACCCTGTCTAAACTTGAACAGAAAGCAACTTTGAACTTTGTCATTTTCATTCTAAACACAAGATTGAAATCATGGATCCCTTAGGTTTGTGAATCAAATGCCATGCTATAGGTACCACTATCAAACTGAGGAGAAGAGGCCCAGCCCATTAAAATGACAACTGAGGAAACACTACTCTGGAAAAATGCCAAATGATTTCCAATGTTTCTCTTTGTAGCACTGCCACTGCTCTCTGCCCAGCTGGTGTGTCATCCAAAGTGCATGTGTCTATGTTTAGAAAAGAGGGCTGCACTCAGAAATAAATCCTAACATAGATTCGAAATTTTGCACACAATGGTACAAAATTTTGAAAATGTTTTACGTCAGACAAATGATCTAGTAAATCCAGGCACGATTTATTTCCGAACGTGACCCTCTTTTCCACTTGTCCCGCTTCCTTACCACCATGGTCCTGCCAATGATCGAGAGAGGGCCGGTGAGGGTGAGCATCCTGTCTGTAATGTTTATCTTGGCCACTTGATCTGCACCCGCAGTGACATTCCCAAGGTCTCCAACATGCCTTTTCACATAGAAAAGAAAAAGTTAAATTATTTTGATGGGGTGGGGAATCTAGCAACATACTGAGATTATTTTTGATCTGATCTCACAGGGTGAAATAAATTCACGCCCTGTCACTCTTGCCAAAAAAGCACTACCTCACCTCTCTTCATCATCAGGACCAGCATGAGTCTTGTTGTGGGGGTTGAAGTGAGGGCCTGCACTGACACAGCCTGGAGAAAAGAAAAAAAAAAAAAAAAACTTATGATAAATGCCGTCTATGAAAAGTTGTCCAACAGACACATTGCGCTTTATTTCCACAAACCAGCAGTTTGACCAACGCGACTCTACATGCAGTTTTTGTCAGATGCTTACCATTGGTGTTGTCCCCATAAGCGTGGACGTGGAAACCATGATCTCCAGGTGCGAGTCCCCCAATTTCTCCTGTCAGTTTCACCGGGGCCTTGTCATCCTGAATAGATCAAGATACCATATATGGTGTTAACCCATTTCAGAGCAACATGCACACACCAAGACACAAAAGGGCTGTCAAAGCCATGTGGCTACAAAGGACTTTCAGCACTGGAATACAAAACAAGGATTAGACTCATCCTGTTATGCATTCCCAGGTCGAGTTGCTCTACAACAGTCACAAAATAAAACATCATAACTATGACTAGCGTTTTATCAATTAAACCTACATTCTCTTGTCATCAAAGGTCAAGCATCATCAAAAGAGACAAATCTGCTATCAAAGCCTCTGTAACACTTGTAACTGGCCATTCATATTCTCATTAAGTATTTGGACTGATATTCTGTAGTGCCTTCAGTGTTTTTTCTGTAGGTGGTAGAAGGGGTTTATTGCGTTGGAGTCCAGTTTAGTTTCTATCGTGCTCCTATGTGTTTGTTATTGGAGCCCACGTGTAGTAATGGCGGATTCAAAACAACTAGGGTCTCTATCACGTAAAGATTACTTCCGCAACAGCGATACAAACTATAGACTAAGATTTCTGTTGGTAAGACATTTGTTTGTCTCGTCACATCGCACAGCCCAACTCCGACCACATTACAACGTTTCACAATGGCTGAATAACTTGATTATCTCTTCATAACTTCGCAGTGCAGCCCGCAAATATGAGGGACGAAAAATGACAAAACAATAAATAAATGAATAAATAAATAAATACGCATATAAATATATAAATGCATAAATAATTAAATTAATAAATATTTCTACATTTATTTATTTCTTTATTTCTGTTTTAATTCATGCATTTATTTATTTATTTGTGTATTTATACATTTATGCATGTATTTATTTATTTATTTTTACATTTATTTATTTATTTATTTATTCATTTCTACATTTATTTATTCATTTATTTATTTATATATTTATTTTTACATTTATTTATTTATACTTTTATTTATTTCTACATTTATTCATTTATTTATTCCTTCTTTTATTTCTACATTTATTTATTCATTTCTACATTTATTTATTTATTTCTACATTTATTTATTTATACATTTATTTATTTATTCCTACATTTATTTCTGTATTTCTACATTTCCACATTTATTTATTTCTGTATTTCTGTGTCGTATGTTAATAAGGTGGGCGGTTCTTACATTAGTCTTAAGCACGATTGGTTTGTGGGTGTGATCCTATCCACTGCTACTACCTGGACCATAGACATATGGCCTGGACTGGCAGTAGCAGTGGATAGCAGTGGACTAGCTAGCTACTAGGGCCAGACTTTTCCATGTCGTCGACGTTACGTCGACCCGTCAACACCGGGAGATTTTTGGGGGGCTAGCGGGGCTCTAACCGGAGGGAGGGAGGGGTTGTAGTGGAGCACTGACCGGGGGGGTGAGGAGGCTGCAGTGGAGCGCCGACCGTGTGTGTAGTCGGACCACTGGAAGTAGTCGGTGGGTGCATGATTTACCACATCATTCGCCAGTGACCTTAAATCACTGACGATGGCTCTCAAAACGCTTTCCATTGCGTTTTACACAGTAGCTAGTAGGGCATTAATGTAAACATCGACCCGTCGAAAGTCGAAGAAACACCCACACACACACCCCCACACACACGGTCGGCGCTCCACTACAGCCTCCTCACCCCCCGGTCGCCCGGTCGGCGCTCCACTACAACCCCTCCCTCCCTCCGGTTAGAGCCCCGCTAGCCCCCCAAAAATCTCCCGGTGTTGACGGGTCGACGTAACGTCGACGACATGGAAAAGTCTGGCCCTAGTAGCTAGCTAGTCCACTGCTATCCACTGCTACTGCCAGTCCAGGCCATATGTCTATGGTCCAAGTAGTAGCAGTGGATAGGATCACACCCACAAACCAATCGTGCTTAAGACTAATGTAAGAACCGCCCACCTTATTAACATACGACACAGAAATACAGAAATAAATAAATGTGGAAATGTAGAAATACAGAAATAAATGTAGGAATAAATAAATAAATGTAGAAATAAATAAATAAATGTAGAAATAAATAAATAAATGTAGAAATAAATAAATAAATGTAGAAATGAATAAATAAATGTAGAAATAAAAGAAGGAATAAATAAATGAATAAATGTAGAAATAAATAAAAGTATAAATAAATAAATGTAAAAAATAAATATATAAATAAATAAATGAATAAATAAATGTAGAAATGAATAAATAAATAAATAAATAAATGTAAAAATAAATAAATAAATACATGCATAAATGTATAAATACACAAATAAATAAATAAATGCATGAATAAAAACAGAAATAAAGAAATAAATAAATGTAGAAATATTTATTAATTTAATTATTTATGCATTTATATATTTATATGCGTATTTATTTATTTATTCATTTATTTATTGTTTTGTCATTTTTCGTCCCTCATACGCAAAGTGTTGCTCTGAATTATTTGTGTGCTTATCAATGCAATCCATCAACGCAATTTACATGGACAAACATGAAGTTGCGTAACTTAAAGCGAGGTCATGTATCACGGAGACCGCAGAGGCTGCAGGTTTTCATTCAGAGCAATCACTACGCAACGTGATTTCAATTATTACAATTCCCAATTAATGAATACAAGTTTATCAGTGAATTTGGCAAGCTGTATATTGATTGAGTGCAGTGACCACGACCATGGCTCCAGTCTATATCCCTGCTTTAGCTCTCCTCAGTGAACGAGGTACGGTATCTAACGTTACCAGACATTATCAACTAGACGACTCTAGAAGAAGGCCACCACCATGGCAATGACTCAGCAAAAATCGTTATTAGTGGGCCACCATCTGGCTCACTTTGAGTAATTAATGAAATTTGTAGTTGCATGCATGCTAGCCCCA